>NW_009234633.1:5123-6839 GCF_000690835.1 Fulmarus glacialis | reverse complement strand
CCTATCCCAGCCAAAACCAGGACAGGGTAACATTAATGGATCCACACTGAACATTATTGTACTAGTTTAAGCACTTGGGTTTGAGTTTTTTTGATAGTTTTATACGAAGTCTCCTATAGACCTTCCCCCCCCCCCGAATTCCTGGATGTCACAAAACCTAAACAAGACATTTGAAAGTTTATTCACTGTAAAGTTCATATGGTGGTAATATACTAACAGACAAGTCACAGAATAATGATTTCAGTGAAAAGATGCTGTTACCAGAAAAAAAAAAAAAAGAGAAGGACAGAACAGCTACTAAAACACCATTATACCAACTTTTGGTAAGGCGTTAGATGGAATATTTTTTTCTAGGTCTGACACTGCACTCCAAGAGAGTAACCAGAGAGAGTACAGAGAAAAGCAGTAGAAAAAACACGTGCACATGCTTTAGTGGCATTTAGGGACAAGGACAGAATTCTTCAAGTATAGAAGTCTTCAAGTTTATAGAATAAGAACACAATCTTTTCACACCCGTCAAAAACAGAACAGGAAGCAATGATCTTAAAAGGCAATGGTGTAAGTTCCCATTAGATATCAGGAAAACTATTTAGTGCAACAGATAGAGAAGCACTGGACAGGCTGACTGGGAAGGCTGATGGTTTGTTCAGGCTGTGAATAAGTGGCTTGTGAAAATTCATTATGGGAAGGGTATGGAGTACATGAGCTGCTTAGGACTTGTCAATATACGAAAAAGGTAACATATTTTCCTGTGATGCCCCCAGTTTGTTGTATTAAAAAATGTAGCTCAAAAAGTTGATTTAAAGGACAATTTGTATATCACATGGTCCTCAGACCAGCATTTTGCTCAAACATTTGTTTAAATCCTGCTGTGTTATGCATATGTGAAAGTCCTATTTTGGACCAAAATTTCAAGTAACTTAATATTCTCAATTTTAGTTCTGTATGAGGTCTTCCTGCAGGAATAACAACAATAAATGAAATCTATTATCTTAGTTACAGAAGGAAATATTTTATGACAGACATGTTCTGAAAGTACCGAGTTACAAAGTATTTTGCAGGAAGAAAACCAATTTTTTCACAATTCTTACAATTTACTTGTGTAACATAAACCACAGTTCCATTAAATTCCGGTTTCAGAATCTCTAAATGTCAGCTCCACATGGATACAGATTTGTCATACTGACTCTTCAGACAAAAAAAAAATGGTCTTCTGTTATTCGTTTAAATAAAGTTATTTCTGAAACCTCATGATGGAAACTTTATTGACACATTGCTAATTGTTAATAACTACATCATCAGCTCAGGTAAGGTGCTTAAATCCCTTTTGTCCTGAGAAAATATCTTTAGAATATGCAGTTCTCCACTCATGTTTAGATTTTCAGTTACTTGTAGCAACATATCCCCATTAAAACAAAAATGGGAATCTATTATATATTTAAGTTTTAAAATGAGATTCTTGCAATGCTTCTTTAGGAACATGGATGCCAAACTTTTGTTACAATTACCAAGAAAACAGAATAAGTGGTCATCTTGCTACACTAGAAAGCTATAGTAAGAAAGGTGGCACTGCTTGTTAAGCATGCTGCACAGTATAATCATGATAATAGATATAGCCAAGAGCACAAATCAGGCCAGGGTAGTTCTAGGGGATGAATTTCAATACTAAGAAAAAATGTAAACATTTACACTAAATTAAATATTGGCTCATTTGAA
>NW_009234633.1:4507-5111 GCF_000690835.1 Fulmarus glacialis | reverse complement strand
ATAATGAATAGTATTTTCAAAGGCAAATGATCTGCCCAGATCTGCATAAATTAATTTGATACAAGTGTATAAATTTCATGCGACACATAATAGTTGGAGATCCATTAATGCTCATTCATTCCTCTTGAGCACGCACTGCTTACCTGGACAGTATATGTCCTTCTTCCTGGCTGTGCACTGTATATAACATTATAACAACCCCTGGCTCTGGTGCACTATAGGAGATACAGTTTGTTTTGAGAATTCAGTATGTTGAGGTCAGTAAGAATAACATGCACTTGAGATTATTCAGGGAAGCTGGACAGATTGAAAACCAATTTTACCTCAAAAAAATTATATAAACATTAAAGCAAAACATAACTTTCCCCAAACCTCAGAATGAAACAGATCTCCATTGGATGTCACATCCATAATACCCATGATTTCTGCTGAAAATATGCAATATTCCCAAATTAGCAGAACTGTTTTTAAGGGTAGCTTTGAAAGTGTACTCTAAGAAAAGATACCATGAGAAGATTCTTATTTATATTATTAAGGGTCTGTTAATTATTTTTTTAAAAATTTGTATGGCTAAAGAAGGTAGTAAAAAGAAGGCACCAATTCA
>NW_009234633.1:4258-4460 GCF_000690835.1 Fulmarus glacialis | reverse complement strand
ATTGTCTGATGGAGTTTTTCTTGAGTTGCTTTGTACTGTGTCAATTGTCAGAAGCATCTCACAAAATTGCACATGCCACCTTTAAATATTTGAATCTTTGTTCTACTGTTTGGCCTTGTGTCGTTTCCAACTTCTTTGCAAACATCAAAATGAAAAGATTTTATTTGAAAGAGTCTCTTTGGGTACATGGGACAGAACAATG
>NW_009234633.1:0-4214 GCF_000690835.1 Fulmarus glacialis | reverse complement strand
TGCTGCTTTCATTATTAGAACCTTTTGAAGAAGACCTGTAGGCCTGTCCTGAGTCTGTGTAAAGATTTACTTCCTTTAGTTTAGCTGACAAATCACTAGAAATGCTGTGCAGCATATAAGTCATAAGGCTGCTGAAGAAAAGAGTACAAGAGTATTTAAATAATCAAAGCAAATAATTTTAAATACTCTGAATAATGTTTTACTAATCTAATCAAACTGTTAAGGAACTTGGTATAATTTAAGGAAAAATAGAAGTATGAATATGTTTCAATATCTAGTAAAACAAGTTTTACCCTGGTACCAGCAATACTTTCCATCAAAATATTATGCCCTATCTGTTATTTATGGCTCTCATAAAATTACAGGTCCACAAAATATCAAAGAGTTATTACAAAAGCAGCCTTAAAAAGTAATTTAAAATCAGCTGCTTAAAATGGAACTGTTTTAAGTAACAGGAGAGATTGGGAAAAAGCTAACTGGAATGAGGCTTCTGACTTCCCAGGCACCTTGAGAATTGACTCAGTAAATTATATCAGCCCATAGACTCTCTTTTATTATTGTATTCCAGGCTTAGACTCAGAGTAATTGTGTGAATAAATAAGGTAACAATGTTTGAACTGTAACTTGAAATAAAGAGGATTTAGCCAGTGTAGATGTGTCTCTGAATGCATTTATGTCTTCTTGTCTCCTAATTAGGTATGTAGAGACTGCCTGCTCTAAATATTCCTAGAAATTGTTTGTTGAGGCTTTTTTCCACATTGACTTTTGTATATCATGCTGTGTTCATGCAGGATTGAATGATTTTGAGACCCCAGAAGAGCTCAACGCTGTGGGATGGAGTATTAGATTTGCATTCAGTCTTTTAAAAGTCTTTGGGGAATTTCTAGTCTTTACATCTAAATGGTTTTCAAGTGCAGACCTTTCAAAACATGAGAGCAGTTCTCCTGGTCACAAACATTTTTCAAGAAACAGAAGCTACCATTCAGTCTACAAATATAAAGGTCTTAAGAGAATGACGACACAGAAAGAGTCATAAAGAGTCATAGCTTCATTATCAGAAGATCTGCAAAATACTATACTGTACTATAATTTACTTTTCCTTCCCCCCTCTCCATTGAATGGAATTTTAAATTTCCTAGGAATACTGTCTCTCTAAGAAAATTCTAATTGCTGGAAAGTTGGTACACTCTTGATGTGATGATACTCATGTACTGGAACATATTGTTGTGACTCTTGAAGGAATTGCAGTTGCAAATAGATTTTTTTCCAGCTGAATAGGCATTCATACATAAAAGTTAGAGCTCTAACCCGCTTTATAAATGACTAAAATATCCTGAGGCTGAAAATAAGTCAGGAAAAAAAGATACAGTAATCTTTGTTTATACTAACAGATATTTATAGAAAACATATTTTTTAAACCACTTAGGGGTTCAGTTAACACAATAACTCACTTTCTGTAGATTTTCCTAGAGAGTGTATATCTTTACTGCATAGTTAATTCTAACTCTTATTTATCTATTACCCCTTTTCATGCGAACAAAGAAGCTCTGAGCAGGATCTAAAAGTGCTTTAAATCTTACCCAGTTTACCAAGATGAAGACCTACGTTTTAACATAGGCTCCATTAAGACTCAAGATGGTACATCACGGAGAAGATATAAGTGAAGTAACTTGCGTGCTGAATATTCTCCAGTTCCTTTTTCATTATTCTCTGTGAAGAACAGACAAAATATCTCATAGAAAATTGGGGAAGAGTCCTAGACCTTCCCAGTAAAAAGACCCATAGCTGCTGTACCTCCCCAGACACAGAAAGAAACACTAGCTCACATATGTCCAAGATATACTTGCACTGAGGTTATGATAGTGTGAGTACTCAGACTTGAGTGACAATCTAAGATACGCCGACTACCAGTGTGGTGAGACTGTGAAAGTTGGAAACATTGGGAAACACAAACACAAAGAAACTTTTTTCTCTGTCTTTCTTTGCACTTTCTGGATTTTAGCAACTTTCTCCAACCTTCAAAGGAGCAGTGCTCCAACACAATATGTTAGTGTACTTACTAGAAGAGAAGAGCAATTGCTGTGATAGCACTTAGCAACTGTGCAGCTTTTCTCTAGGTGTCTGTCAAACTTATATAAGGATAAATATCAGTTATGACCATGGAAACGACTGTACAAATCAAATGACAGCATGTTAGTATATCATACTAAGACTGCAGATAGTGCCTAGTAAGAATGGGATATTTCTAGAAGCAGGGGCAGGCTCATGACAATCGGACTGTTCACACTGCAAGTAGGCAATGTTATTTTTCCTCTTCATGGAACTTTTCAGTACGATAGCATATTCTCCATTATAACTATTAGAAACTAGAATGCATTCCTCTTTCTGCGTTAACGTTACAATCTGAATCTGGCATATGCTGTGTGAAGCACAATGCAGGAAAACTGCTTCTGTTCACTTCTTCTCTACTACAGAAAAGCTGTCTGAACATATGCAAGTGACCCCTGCACCTGTGCTCCGTTCCACTCTGAGTTCAGTGTTGAATTTCAGCATCAGAATTCAGAAATGTGCTTGTGTGTGAATGCTGGTGTGCATGTGCACTGCACAATCACTCATCCATGCACTTGAAAAGGTGCAGCATGACTTTCAAAGCAGATATGAAGACCATGATATAAGGAGGGTCTTTTAAATCTGCATGTAACAGTTATTCTCAATTTCAAATACTCAAAGAGAATAAATAATAGTTCTGAACTGCAGAAGACAGAAAATGGAAAAGCATATTCTGTACGTCCTGTGAAATAAATTGGCACTAACTTTCTAAAATGTGTGGTAACTGATGAACACAATTTATTGATGTAAATAGTCTTTTCCTCTCTTGTATATCTTTATTTCTCTCATAACCTCATTTTTTCATTTGTTCCAGTAACTAACACGGTAATATAAAATTAGCGGGTTTTTTTTAAATTTAGTTAAGCCTTTAATTTATAAAATATTTTTTTATAAAGATAATTAAACAGTGAAAAAAAAGAGATATAAGATAAAATAGAAGGCACTTGTCTTTATGCATGCATTCATAGAAATCTGAGATGTCTAACATGGGAGGATGAAATTTTTAATTATATCCTATTATTTGGATAGGCAAGTTTTTGCCCTGCTGTCAGAAAGTGACTGTACAGGGACATTATGACTTACTCTTTTATAAATGGAAGACTCTTGAACTCTGGACTATGGGCTGCAGCATAAAATCTATTCTAAGAAGGGCAACTGTTCTGATCCCAGTAAATATAGCTTCAAAAAAGGGTTGAAAGCCCAGATGACTCAGGAGATTAGTAATAGACTTAGAGTAAAAGACTGTAGAGTCTTTTAACTTCTAAGTCATTAGTTCAAGTGCAGCTATGTAGAAAATTCTGTAGTTTTTGTTCCTATCCTGTTTCACAGAGCATCTGTGTTACAAAATCCTCATTATTAAACAACTGCCAATAGAAGCTTAGTAAACTAAACGGAAACGGATTCTCTATTTCAAGGCCTGGCTGTAGGTTGGGGCTTTCTTACTTTATTATGAGATTTTTCACCCTGAATTCCCGTGTCAAAGGCAGCAGCATCTGGGTGCAGAGTAGACAAATGTTGGCAAATCTTTCTGCTTTGGTTTACTGACCGTAAAATGTGGATAAAACTTCCATTGTCTCCATTATTTCACTCCCTGTTCATTTACAGCCTAAACTCATCAGGTCAGAGAATGCTTTTCCTGATGCTATAAATGTATCAGAGCAGGAAATGTTTACCCATGTTTAGTATTTATGGTAGTGGGAATCTTAGTTATCATAGTTGCATTCTCCTCCAACGAAAAAAATCCTTAAAGAAGAATACCACTTTGAGAAACCTGGTCTTGCTTTGAAAAACCTGGTCTGTTGGGGGTTGACGGGGTCCATCTGTCAGAGAAGAGGAAGAGCATCTTCTGTCATAGGCTTACTAAGCTGGTGAAGAGGGCTTTAAACTAAAGTTGCCGGGTGAGGGGAACCTCAGTCCATCCCACTCCTACCAGTTTGATGCCAGGCAAAAATGCCAGGAAGCCTGTATGTATGAACAAGTAGCTCCTGGAGAAACTCAAACACAAAAAGGAGGCCTACAGAGGGTGGAAGCAAGGACAGGTAGCCTGGGAGGAATACTGAGAAATTGTTCCAGCACCCAGGGATCAGGTTACGAAAGCTAAAGCC
>NW_009234632.1:51004-53364 GCF_000690835.1 Fulmarus glacialis | reverse complement strand
TATAATATATGTATATATAGGCAACAAGTCTAATTCAGGTAGTGTTTGTGACCGAAATAGCTAGAGACAGGAAGGGAATTCATTTTGTTGTTCATTTTGTTGTTCAGTCAGCGTTTGTAGGGTACATCCTCAGTTCTTTTGCCAAGTGGTATTCAAGTAGTTTACATGTGTTATTTCCAACAAAATGATTAGAATAAAAGTTTTTACTAGGGATCAAATACATTTTCTGCATGTGGTTCTACTCACCTTTCACTTCCAATACGAGAATAGGATCTATTGACTTACACAGCAATTTGTTTTCAATATATTTTCAGAGCCCAACTGTGCTATTTTAAACAGTACAATTTAATCCAACAGAAGAAAGTCCTGTGGTAAACTAACTTGTTTATATCTCATTTCTTAAGCCATCATTAGCATTCTTTTTCTAAAATGCATTTGACCTAACCAGTAAAAGGCTTTATAAATGTTTGGTAGGCGATAGGCACATTTCTTTAACACTTCAGTAAATGTTTCCTGCTTTCAGATTAAACCAATTGCTAGAATATTACTATGCACTTTGGAAGTGCTGACTCAGAACTGCAGCCTGGAAAAGTCTCTGTACACCTCATTCCTATAATTCATTCAGCCTCGACCTCCCTCCCATCTGCAGCCTGCATGTCAGAATGTCATTTTGCTGATGTTCATACCTTGAAGTAGGGAATCACATCTCCCCAGGAGCGGCCAGGGATGAAACTGCAGTCAAGCTCTTCTTGGGCTGCCTCCTTGATCTAAGAGAGGCATTTATCACTCCGAGCTGGGATTATCCGTTGATGGCATGTCAATGCAAATGGAGCCCAAAGATAACATTTACTATGTATTCCCTTTCTGAAAGCTTGCAGATTTTTTGAAGCACATCTGACTGTGACCATGCCTGTACGCTAAGTCCTGACCATTAATGCAAAGGGGAGTTTGTCATTCACTGAAGAGCAGGAATTTGGCCGGAGCTGTGCTGAAATGAAAGTGCCAGGAAGAATCATAACCACTCTCTAGAAGTCTGGTGAAGATACGGTTAAATGCCATACTTTTTAGAGCCCACTGTACTGCACACTTTGTTCCAAGTAGGTTTTGAACTCCTATTCAAATATGCCTTTGCAAACCAAATGCCCTGTCCCACGTCTTTGGAGAGCACTAAATACTCTGTCTTGCCTAACTCCTCTAACTACATTCATCTGAAAGTTAGATCACTCCTTATCAAAGTAGCAGTGACAGAAGCATAGGTAGCTGGAGGATGAGGATTTCCAGTTGATAAACTAGGGACCTAACAATTTTCTTTCTGTTGCCCAAAACACAGCTCCTGAACCAAGCTGCAGAATGGAAGCTCCAGGCCAAAATGTTAAAGGAGCAAGAGACTGTCCTGCAGGCACAGGTGACGTAGGAGAGATGATTGCATGGTGTGCCTTTGTTTCCCAGTTTTTAACCCATGAGGCACGTTCCAGGTAAAGTATCCAAACTGCTTTCTATGTATTCCTTCCAGCCTCATTCTACATCCCATAGACTATTACAAAGGAAACAGGTTCTTTTTAAGCCAACTGTATGGTAATGCCCATACTGCAAATCATACTGTGGCATGTGAGTTGTTTAGTCTGGAGAAGAAAGGGGGAGACCTTATTGCAGCCTTTCAATATTTAAAGGGGGCTTATAAAAAAGATGGGGAGACACTTTTTACCAGGGCGTGTAGTGATAGGACATGGGGTAATGGTTTTAAACTGAAAGAGGGTAGATTTAGGTTAGATAAAAGGAAGAAATTCTTTACTGTGAGGGTGATGAGGCACTGGAACAGGTTGCCCAGAGAAGCTGTGGATGCCCCGTTCCTGGAAGTGTTCAGGTTGGACGGGGCTTTGAGCAACATGGTCTAGTGGAAGATGTCCCTGCCCAAGGCAGGGGAGTTGGACTAAATGATCTTTAAAGGTCCCTTCTGACCCAAACCATTCTATGGTGCTATGATTTATGAGTGTTTACAGTACTCAACCACACAACAATGTGGGTGCCTTGGCTTGATTATTCACTATAACTACCCTTCAGGTAGGTTTCTAATCCAGCAAAGCACTGGAGTACATACATATCACGAAACATGTTTACCAAACTGGAGCTGATGTGCTTATGTGCTTTTCTGGACTGGGGCAAACCATTCTATGGTGCTATGATTTATGAGTGTTTACAGTACTCAACCACACAACAATGTGGGTGCCTTGGCTTGATTATTCACTATAACTACCCTTCAGGTAGGTTTCTAATCCAGCAAAGCACTGGAGTACATACATATCACGAAACATGTTTACCAAACTGGAGCTGATGTGCTTATGTGCTTTTCTGGACTGGGG
>NW_009234632.1:39508-50961 GCF_000690835.1 Fulmarus glacialis | reverse complement strand
AGGGCTTATACAAAGGGGCCTCTAGGATTTCAGTGTTCAGTTAGAATTTGAAACATTCAATAAAATTAAATTACTTGCCAAAATTACACTAAGAGTCAGGCTGGAGTGAAAGGCAGTAAAAACAAGAAACAGGCAGTATATACTTCACTTTGAGAGCAATGCAATAATCGACCTTGAATACGAGTGAGAACACTAGATAACATGCCAGACTTTCACATCAAAAAGAGACAGCATCAACAGGTTTTCCTGGACTTACAGAAACAGTCACGCAGATTTACCTTCTTTGACCTGCCTGTGAGAATGATCCCCCCCAGCAGAGCTTGGGGGGGCCAGTCCTGCAGCCCCTCTGCGGCTGCCCATCTCCTCGCCCATCAACAGGCCCCCTCCTTGCTCAAGGTTCTGGTAAGTCGTTCCAGCTCTGCCCTTGTAGATGGTCTAATTCCTACCTGTTGAGCAGTCAAGAAAGGCTAGTGTTAAACTGATAACCTGGAAACATGCTAAGAGGGGTTTGGTCCTTTACATGTTTTTTCAAAGGCTGAGATAAGCAGGTAGCAGACTGAAGAATATCACATAAACTGCTGCTGACACCAGTTTGACAGGTTCTGCAATCAAACCTCAAAGACCTCCAGCTGAGTCTGTCCTGACTGCAAACCTGCTCCCAATTTTCTCAGAGTGGTTTTAATTAAACTTTTACATTCAACCAGAAAGAGTTTTGTATGCAGGCAGACCTCTGCAGCCAGTTTAATGAAACTGAAGGTATTGATAAAAGCCAGAATATATTAAGCATATATTTGAAACGGTAAAATTGTTTTTAGAAAAATCCAGTCAAACAAGTCTGCAAAGGCATTGATAATAAACGTGCCCCTTGCAGACTTGCGTAGATGAAAATTAAGTGATTCGCTTGCTGAAATGAAACATGCAGTTAGGTGTTTTGCTCAAGTGTGAAAGCTCTGTCACTTACACAGCAGCCACCATTTGGAATTACTGGGATGATGATGATGATGATGATGATTATGATGATTATTTCCAGCATGTTAGCACCGAAGGGCCTCTCTCATGGACCAGATGCCATTGTGCAAGGTGCTGTGCAAGTGCAGAACAGAAAAAGCATAGAGAGCTCCTTGATGCAAACAGCACAAAATACCAAATAGATATTAACAGAGGAACAACTGCATAGAAATTAGGAGAAGACGTTGGCCAACAAGATAAGGAGAAGCCATAATATAGCCCTCACTGCCTGCTATAGCAAGTGAGATATTACTCCTTTTTAGAGGAGGTGATACACACCCAATGCTTCCTCGAGCTGGAAGGAACCAGGGGACATCAGCTTCATGCCAGCCTGGCTCTGGGCAGCACAGCGCACCCAAGACAGCCGAATCCGGCCCTCCAAATGGTGACAGGGATCTGGCTCCAGCTCAGGGAACACACCCAAACTGCAGCGATGCTTACCAGGACGCTGCACGCCCTCCCCAGGCACGTTGCTTAGGCAGACTTTTTTAGCTTTGTGATTTGAAACAAAGCAAGAAGATAAAAGTCAGCCGAGGCCTTTAATTTTTGGTAGCCGGCATAGTGCAACCACTGAGCTATGGCAACCAAGAAGAACGTAACAGGGCCGAAGGGGCGTCCTCGCTGTAGCACCCTCATGGCATGGTGATGCTGAGATGCCCCCACTTCCCAAAGCCTTGCACTTGCAAGTTCTCACCTGGCAGCAGCACTGCCTCCGCTCTCCCTGCCCACACTGGCGGGGGAGCTGGGTGGGCGGTGGGCAGCAGCGAGGGGATCCTCGTCTCCCTAACTGAGGAGCATGAGTGCACGCTCCTACTGAGAGACAGTTCTCACAGCCAGTTCCCAGCCATTATGAACACATGCATTTATTATTCAAATTTAAATTGCAGAAGCTATTCTTGGTGCTATGGTACTGCCTAGGGTCCCAGCTGAGATCAGAGCTTGCCCTGTTCAAACCTGAAAGGTTTTTAATCTAATTAAACAATAGGCGAAAGTTGGGAGGGAAAAGCAGAGACAGAGAATTGAGGTGAGTTTTTTTAAGACAATGGCTGTGGTCTAGGAGCCCCGGTTTGCTGGCTCCCACCCCTGCTCCCTCACCCAGCTTTGGGATGCTCAGGCATTTCTCCTTAGAGCCATGATGTCTATTCCAAATGTCCCACTTGGTATCAGTGTCTGACTTACGCTGTGGCACTCGGGCTGCTACAACAAATCCCCGTGTTTCTGTTTGTGCATAGGTCACAGCGCTGGCTGCAGCCTAGTATAAATACACACATGCAAGCTTCATGTCAGCTAGCTCCAATACTGGCACCAGAGCGCACTGCACGGATTAACCTCCCATGCCTTCACCCAGCTCGGCAGGGCTGCCACCGAGACCCTAACTACCTAGTTTAAACTGAACTCAGGCACATCCACAGTACGCTGCAATTATGGCCATGACATTTTCTAAGGGGCATCCTAACAACTAACCAGAAAGAACATGAATCATAACATAACCATATTAAACCCACCCCACTATTAGCCACATTTTCTAAATCTTCTTTTCCTCAGTAACTGAAGAGCAGTGTCAGGGGAGGGTATGTGTTGGCTGGCACCACACAAAATAAAAGCTCCTAGCTAATCATTTAATCAGCTCCCCACCAGTGTGGAGAGGGCAGCCAGCCTCCAGCCAGATGCCTGAATACTGCAGCCTGGTCTTGAACCTCCCAATGCTCTGCCTCAGCCACTGCATGTTATGCCAGTCACTCTTTTTCTAACGAGAGCTGTCAGGCTGGACAGATGAAATGTCCGATCCCCTAAACACTGCTGGGGGTGCTCTGGCACCAGAAGGAAGTGGCTGAGTTGGAGCTGGTCTTCTTTTCTAAGAGCAGATAACGATGCTTTATCTATATAGCATCCTGCATGATTTTGGAGCTTTGAAAGAGCTTTTCTCACCCAGAAAAAAATAAAAAAAAGAAAAAGCAGAAAACAAGATATTCTTATAGAAAAATTAACCTCAGATCTTTAGAGGTTTTCAAAAACATCCACAGATTGTAGATATAAAAATTACGTCGTACTGACATAATACAGCCACAGATGAACTTTCACGTGGCTGCCAAGTGTAAACTGATAGCAAAATATGGAGCCCTAATAGTCTTAAAAGCTGGCACATTGCAACAGATCTTTCTTCTTCTCTGCTTCATGAAGTGAAGTGAAGCTGGCAGAAGACGCTGGCAGGGGATTATTTTCTCTGCCTTTGCTGGCCTTGCCCACAGCTGCAGTCCACACGCAGGCTACAAAACAGAGCCGACAAGGTGCTCACTCAAGCCACGGTGCAGGGATGCAGCTTGAAGGAATCCAGTGCAGGATCACAGCGGTGTGAAGCGAAGGGTGGGCTTCGCTCAGTGGTGGGGCTACCCCGCATGCTAGATAACATAGGAAGGGAGCAGCGACGCTTCTCTTCAACGGTGGAGTCCAGTGAAGCACAAGTTCCTGGCCACAGCCTGAGCCACCGAGTGGGGACTGGAAAGATGGAAGAGGGGAAACTGTGGCTGCAGCGTGATGTGGGGATGCCTCTCCCCCAGCTTGCTCGGACATCAGAAGCAGCACAGCCAGGGTTGCACCCAGCTCCCAGCCTGGCGTGTTGGGTAATCGAGAAGGCAGGTAAACAACTGGGCAGCCAGGCTGTACTGAGCTCTTCCGCTAAAGCCTGCCAGAGCTCACACTCTCAGGTTAAAGCTGGAGTTTGGCGATGTCTACATGGCGAAGCAAGGCTTAGACCTCAGGCACAGCTCTGACCACTCTGGCTCTCACATTGAGTTAATCCTCCTGCCTGGTCCTGCCCAGCATCTGTGGTCAGACCAGCTCAGGTTAGTCCCTGCCCACGGAGATGGCCCAGGGATGACATTATTGTTTTCCATTCTGTAGGAGTCCTTTCCTGTAGATGTCAGCCACAACTGTACACAGAAAAGAAGCATACAGGGCTTGTGAGGAAAGGCAGGGACTGGAAATCTTTGCAGACTTTAATGCTGTCCTCTTGAAGTCTCCACAGACTTACCAAGGGAAACGTTTTCAGAAATCTCCACTTCTAGAGAATTCTTTTGCTTCTGGGCACCCTGCGTAGAGACACCATAGCTGCAACATTCAGGAGAATAGGGCACCCATAATTCCCAGGTCTTTTTAAAATCACTGGCCTGGGTCTTTCTATTCTTCCTCAGTTTACCTTTCTGCAACAGAGGAATCATAATAGTTTGCAACCTTAAAAAGATGCAGAGAGTTTCAGTTCCCTGAAACAGTTCCTGTTTGTGCTTCATGGTCTCCAAACAGGAGCTAATTTCCATGACCAAACACAATACTTATTTTATTATCTTCTACCAAGGAAGTTCACCATCCTGGAGACTCTGAAATTACTGTGGTTTTTTTCCCCTGTTAATGCAGATCACTCTCTACTCTGAAAGGTTTGAAGAATTTCAGAAAACATTGACCAAAAGCAATGAAGTATTTGCCACTTTCAAACAGGAGATGGAGAAAGTGAGTAGCAGGTCATATCTGAACTCTGTGCTTGACGCTCTCCTTTTAGATTTTGATATTTCTCACTGCAATAATTTTATCTGGATGGGGCCATTTCTGCTTATTTTGGAGAAAAATCTCATCAACAGCCAAATAAGGTCTGGGGCACATGTGGCCATGACTGACAGCAGCTTAGACTTCAGCGCTGCAAGCTGAACATTTCACTTTCCCTTTCAGCTAAAACCAAAATTGCCTGGAAGAATAAACGTATTACCTAAAACCTAATGTCGTGGTTGGGTACAGACCCCTCAGAGATACCAAAGCGGGGGTCTGGACCTGCATTTGTCAGCCCATGTCTCCAGGAGTGCTCAGAGCCTCCGGGGTGACTGACACTGGTATAGAAACATTTACACAGGCTACATGTCTTCCCACCGGAGTGTGTGGGCAGAGCTGAAGCCCACCAACACCTTCCCACCATTAAGCCCAAATGACTGTTTCCTTGCAGCTGCTGTACTTATTTCCTGTGACGAATGGGAGTCAAAAAACAAACGCACCCACATGTTGTACCCACTTTCATAACAAACAATGTTCTGCTCTGCCACCAGGGTCCAAAATCCTGGTTGCCCTGATCCAGGCAACCTCTAACCATCTTCACAGAGAGTTCAGCCTGCAGAAAACCAAAGGGAAAGATGGTGCTATTTAGCTAGTGGTATGGGCTGGAGGTAGTATAGAGGCGAGTAATCCAGCGGGAACTTCCTTGGCAGTGCTGGCTCAGAAGATGCAAGCCCTTCCTTAACTTCCCAGCAATCTAACACTGTGGTCTGGTAAAGAGACAAACAGAATAATGCCACCTTTTCTTTGCCTTTTGTTTTTGTGATAGTTTGTACTGTGGGAGTTGGCTGTACTTTTACACACGTAATCAACTGGTCCTACTTTAGGACTGCAGACTGGAGGCTGAAAGTTATATGGCAGCTACTTAAAACTAAATCCATCCCTTAACATAAATTATTAGCACAGCTGCTACAGCTGCTGGTAGCAGCGTTATGAGTAAGCCAAAGTCCTAAATAAAAGGGCTGCCCTAATTTAATCTGCAGTGTGGAATTCCTGTTGTGATTCAGCTTTTCCTCTTGTTTCTATAGATGACAAAGAAAATGAAGAAGTTGGAAAAGGATACTGCTACATGGAAATCCAGGTTTGAGAACTGTAACAGAGCATTACTGGACATGATTGAAGAGGTGAGCGGTCTTTTTCTTCTCAGGATGCACCCCTTCCCCACATAATGCTTTAACTAGGCGATGAGATGACCTGAAACAGCCAAAAATCAATGAAAAATTTGGTTTTGAACCTAAAGGTCTTTTTTTCAAGCTAGCTTGATAATTAGATGTCTTTAAAGAAACAGACAAAATTCCCAGCTGCTGGGGCTTTTAGATTGTGCAGAGACATTCATTATATCCATGAGAAACTGAATTATGTAACTGTGAATTTTAAGTGCTCTAAAAATGTGTGATTGTTAATGCTCTCACATAGAAGCAAATTGGCATTAGCTCACTTCATGCCAATTTCTTTCTGCATAAGAGCATCCACCCAGGGAATTAATGTGCTCTAGCTAATGAACATTAAATTCACGCCTTTCGTTAACTTCCTGTTTAGGCAAACTCTAAGAGCCAAAAGCAAGTACTGTGGCTCACCATGGTTTTAAACATGCTGTCACAGGGGCGTTGCAGAGGAAATTCATAAGCATGTTGGAACTCGTTCAAATAAGATAAGAGGCTGCCTGAAGTTTCACCCCAAACTTACACTGAGCTTGGACCAGGTCTTTCTGGTTAGCTTTGTAGCTCTGTGCTATTGCTATTTCTAGGGGTTTCTGTATCTCTTGCTTCCTCACTGGGTGTAGAAGCAAGAAAATGTTCCAATTCAGGCTGCTCTCACAGAACCTAGAAGCAAAATAAACAAAAAATATAATACAGCTTGTTTTCCTCAAATTTCTCACCCACACCCACCAGAAGTCCAGGTAGGCTTTTGGATGCTTCTCTGTATGAACATCCACTATGTTCTTCCACCTCTACATATCATCGGCAGGTATTCCTGCAAAAACTTTGAGTGAAATTGATCTGAATCTGTATGGAGGATGCTAATACAATACACTGCAGTAACAGGGGTGAGTTTCCTCTTGAAGCTTCAGTACAAAAGACCATAGTTATTGCAGAGCAGTGGGTGAAATCCAGCTACCTGGCAGAGTCCTGTGAGGGCTGCCTAGATCTCAAATTGTTTCCTAACTGCCAGTTCCACCAATGAATTGCATGTACACAAACTCAGCCTGCGCCTTTGTCTGATGTCTTTGACCACAGAAAGCCATGAGGTCCAAGGAATATGAATGCTTCATGCTGAAAATCCAGAGGCTAGAGAACCTTTGCCGGGCTCTGCAGGAAGAGAGGAATGAATTGTACAAAAAAATAAAGCAAGCACAGTTCCCTGAAGAGATGAATGGAAATGGCATATTGGAAGAAGATGATGACGCTGATACGAGCCCTTCCTCCTCTGAGCAGGCAAGCATTGAGCTGTGCACTACTGACGAGAACATGCTGAAGGAGCTGGCTGAAGCTTTCAAGGTGTCCCACAAGGCAGAGGAGTCCCTCCCAAGCAACAGCAGCAATCCAGAGACCGGTGACACTCAAACCTGTAATGCTGTCCTGGTGCCAGAGCTCCCCTCTTCTCTCACCCCATGGCCAGAGGCCGGGAATCACTGTGAGCAGCCCAGCACGAGCACACCAGCGCCCACTGAACACATGCCAGCACCCACTGGGAGCACGCCAGTGCCCACTGAAAATATGACAACGCCCACTGAGAACGTGCCAAAGCCCACCAAAAGCATGCCCGCGCTCCCAGAAAGGGTGCCACCACCCACAGAAAGTGTGCCAATACCTCCCAAGAGCGTGCCAGTACCCACTGAGAATACGCCAAAACCCACTGAAAGCATGCCAGCAACCCCCGAAAACGTGCCAACACCCACACAAAACATGCCCACTCCCCTTGGGAATACTGTGCCAGTACCCACAAAAAGTGCACCAAAAGCTGCAGAACATGTGGATGACCCAGTGGAGCCATCTGTCCACGGTCAGTCTGCAGAGCAAACAGGGGACACAGACATGGAAGCAGTGGATTGAAGACACTGGTGTGTCCGGGCTTGTCTTCTACAAACCACAGTTCTGCTTCGTCCTCTAAATTGATACTTTTTTTTTTTTTAAAGAAACAAAAAGTGGATGCTAAAACACACTCACATATCTGTAGGCAAATGTAATGCACTTCTCTTTGCTACCACTATCCAGTAATAATGGGTCTGCAAATTTTGCTGTCCTTCATCTGCTTGAAGCACAATACTTTCTTAATGACAGGAAAATACAATGAAATTACAGGATCTTTTTCCCAGGCATAATGAGTCATCTCACTCAGCAAGAGAATTTTAAGTGTTGAAGTGTCATGTTTCAAAAATCATTGCAATTCACATACATATATTTAAAGACTCATAATTAATTGTATCTATTTGTTATGACATTGCATAAAAGATGGCCTACTTGGACACGTAGTGATTTTAATAAATGAGGTGAAAGGAATCTGTAATTATAAAGTAAAATAGTGAAACCATCGATGTGGTCAGCCGTATCCAAGGAGAGGTGCAATAACAAAAGGTGAATTTTTGTACAAGTAAACTACCACTTGGCCTATGTGGCCTGAACACCCACAAGCTCTTAGCTTTACCTTGAATTGGTCTTTTCTGCTTAGTGCTCTAAAAGAGGTTTTGTTTTCAACAGAAGTACAGGGTAGGGGAGATGATCTTTTCTAGATTCATCATAAAATGACTGAAAACAACAGCAATTTCCAAATTGATGGCAATTCCCAAGGTAGGGGTCACAACCCTCTTTCTGCATCCAACAGAAACTTGCTAGTTTGTAATACTATTTGGGATCACAAGCCCAACAGAGGGGCTCATGGCTGTTTCCAGCTCACAAATGAGGTCAGAAGTTCAGAAGTTGGTTGCAGATGCTGGCTTCTAGGCCAGGAGCAGAAAGCCACGTGGAGCTGCACTAGAAGGTAGCAGGATGTATTCCAGAAGATACCCGAGATCATGTTTCCAGATCGTCCCATCTCTCCCAGTCACAGCCACATGAACCTCTTCACCACAGCTTCCTCCTGGCCCTGCTGCATGTGCTGATGCTCCCAGAAGAAGGGCGAGCACACTTGCCTGTCAGCCCGTTCGTCGGAGTGGAGCACAAGCAAACAGCCCAGAAGAAAACAGGTACCAGGAAAGCAGGAATCCCTCTCACAGACACTTTTTGGGGACTGGCTACATTCTCACCCCCTCTCTTGTCTAACTGGCTCTTCCCGTCTGCCTGCCAGCACACCACTGCTCAATAACGTGGCCACCTTGTCAGAAACTGGTTGATTTTGGCACCAAGAACAAAGATGAAGAAGGAAGGGGGCAAGAGGGGGTATCTACCCAGACAGCTGTAAGCTCTCAAGCAAGAAGAGTAAGAAGGCTTTTTGGAAGAAGGTTAAAAAAATCGTGTTGGCACATTTCTTGTTTCTCATTCCCTTCCTCCGAATTCAGTCTAGGCCTTTCGGAGTCTGAGCTGGATAGCTTAAGAACTTGAAAAGGGCAATTAAACAAGATATCCAGAGCCTGGAAAGGGAAATGTTACAATCAAACAAACAAACCCATGTTTCTAGAGAAATCCCAAGAAGCCCCTGAAGACAAAGTGACTCATTCAAGCTGAAGTTGAAATACAGGTGAACTGAGAGAAAAGATGCCATCTTTGGCAGACCATGGGAGACTGTGGTCACAGAGTCCTTCTGGCATGTCACCCTCCAAAAGCAGGATTTGACTCTTTGCTTGCTGCCAACATGGTCCGCACCCTGGTTGCGTATGTCTATGTCTGCACTGCTTGGTCCAGCCTTTTCGAGAGCTAACCATTGGAGTATACAGAGCATGATTTGCAAGTTTGTTTTGATATGGCCTTACAAGTAGCTATTATGGCTACAGTTTTCAAATGCGATACATTAGATACCAAGACCGACGGGATTTATTTCATGTCTTTAATCATCTGAAAGTAGATCATTCAAGTCTTAGTTACCTTAAGCTGCTTTTGTAAGCAGTGGAGAAGAATAGGCATCTTTTGAGGACAAGTCATCTCATGGCATCCAAGACAGAAGAAATTACTTTCTCTCTGAAGATGCCATTTCTCTTCACTGATTCTAGAGCCAGCCTAAGACAACTAGCTTAAATTTAAAATGTTTGTTATTAGGTGTCTAAATTAGGCAAGATGAATCCCATCAAACATTCAGATTCAAAGCCCTAAGTGAATGGCCATCTCTGAAAACCAAGCCACTTAGGCACCTGTGGAAGTGTTAACCTATAACAAATCCTTATCCTAAGATAAAAAGTTATACTCACCTGATTTACTTTTTTTAGTTTCCATTGACTTGAGACTGTAGAAATCTAGTTTCCATTACAAGTACAAGGTTTTTTTGTTGTTAGGGTGACTTTTAAAATTAATTCAATTTGATTGAATTAATTTGATTTCTTTTTCCTTTCTTGGTCTTGTTTGATTCTGTCGCCATTTTAGTAATTACCTGCATGAAACCAACTTCTTTTTCTTTGAGTAGGCCCTTTGAATGCCTTTAATTGTTCAAGTTTTCTTATACATTCAAATATTCAATTACATAATAATAATGATCAACATGGCCTTGCAACTTTAACTTGGTTCCATTTTGCATAATCATTATGGTCACATCTTTAATTATATAATTGTTGCCTCATACCTTCCAAGTTCAGCAAGCAGGGAGACAAGGATCCTACAGATAAAAACTTCCTACATAGTCATGATTGATTCCTACAACATCATCCCTCATGAATAATTACACAACCTTCTGGGAAAATCACTCCCACTCTATTCCGCCTTCCTCATTTTCGCCCTTTTAATTCTTGCATCTAAAACTGCACTGACATACTTGCAATTCCTATTACTTTGAGTAACTATGAGAGTTTCTACCCATGTACGCGTTGCTTCTCTTCTTCCATACCATCTACCAACTGCATTTTATCCCAGCAGTTTCCTCCTCGTTCTCAGTGCATACATACAACACTGAAAGCACAGGATAGTGACCCTCCCAGCTTTTAGTTCCAGGATTTGGCCTCACGTGTTTGCAAGAGATGGGAGAAGAAATGGTAGGGAAAATTCTGGCTGATCTCACGCTGGATGGAGCATTTATAGTCACGCTGTAGGGATGGTTTATGTGTAATCTCATGGCCTATACAGCTCAGTAGAGCTCTACCCTCAATAGAGGCGGAAAATCTATCAAATTTAACCATTCACCTATTCGTCATCCATTGCATCAGACTGGCAGTTTAAACTACCATCACCATCACAGATTTCTGTGTGTTAACCTACTTTCTCTCACTCTTCTTCAACATTAATTGCTGGCCTCCTCTCGCTCTCTTCTTGTACTGGTACCCAATACAAAAGCTGCCTCTGCACAGTAGCAGTGTCCTCATGAAAAGCTCTTGGGACTGCAGTCTGTACGTCAGCTCTGCTGCGCTTCCCTCAGGTGCCTCCGCGCTCAAGACACAGAAACCCAGCACACTTCTGCGATCATTCGGAGGCAGTACGTAGCAGTGAGACGTGCGTCTTCCCTGCTGTTCACCCTTATCATTATTCTCCTACTGATACTGCCAGTCTCATCAATCCTAGTGTGTGGTTGCCTCCTTTAGTCTTGCTTTTATTTCACACAGTTATTCCCATACCACCAGGCACAGATTTGGGGGGAGTGGAGGTGGCGTTTGTAGCTATATCCTCCTTACTAAAACCATCCATTGCTGTGCTGCTTCCGAACTAGCAACAGCCTTTATTTGCAAAAGTTGCAAGGAAAGAACAAAAATATTTTCCCTTTCTGTGTGTCTGACCTTT
>NW_009234632.1:15036-39489 GCF_000690835.1 Fulmarus glacialis | reverse complement strand
AACATGTAAAACACATTTTTCAATAACTCAGAGTTTGTCCAAATGTGAAAGGATTTTCATGATGACAGCTAAAATCACATCCATGATGCTAACACGACCTTCTCACCTAATTTCTGATCCCTGTGGCAGACCACAGTAATGATAAATCTTGCTGATGAGAGATTAGTAAGAAACAGCTGATCTGTTTCAGCTTAACTTTTCCCACAAAACTGAACAGAAATAGACGCAGGCATGGAATACACAATCCAGATGACAGAACTGCAGCAATAGTGCGAGCGACCCAAAACAGGGACGTATGATAAAATACAGTGAAACTTTCATTATAGGCGTCACTATTAATATCATCTTTAAATTCACTTTGTCAGTCAGATTGCAATCAGCCACATACGCAGCAGTCTCCGGATTCACACCGCTCCGCTCTCTTTGCAATGAACATCATTGCATTTATCAGTATTGAATTTAGACACTTTTCTTTTTGCTTTATAAGGAAACGGCAGCAGGACTCATTCCTCTCCTGGGCCCACACACTACCCCTGCATTGCCATTCATACTAACTTTCGACCATGACCTTTGCTTAGCCAAGGGGCAAGCATAAGGAACAAAGATAACCCTGCCCGCGAGCCAGCCTGCCCGGCTGAGGCACCGCAAGGCAGCACCTGCCAGCTGGACGAGGGAGTCGGGAGGACAGGGAAGGGCAGACACGGAAAAAGGGTGTTTGCTGCACTGGCGGTATCCCCTTCCCCTGAATTTTTTGCACTGACATGGTTCACTAGTGTGCAACGCTGTTTTTTCTAGTTAGGAAGGAGTTATCGGATCCCTTTCAAAGATGCAGGAGGAGACGGTGGTTGTGGCTGTGGCAGGACAGTGCTGGGCCAGCACTCAAACCCCAGGGACACCCCGAAATGTCAACATGCGCAGTCCCCACAGGCTCGCAGCTTCACATGGCTGACAGCTCAGGTCGCCCTGCAGCCCTGGCCGCTCATCACGCTTGACCCAACACAGTGAGTCAAGAGGTAATTGCTTGTGGGCCGCAGATGGCTGAACAAACCACGAGCCAGCTCCCCTCCGTAGGCATGGCAAGGAGTGGCAGAGGATTTTACGCTTTGGCCCTGACCTTGGGAGAGGGGGGACAAAGAAAGATGCCAGGGCGTATGCCATTTGTGCGCGATTTTCTACATCAGCAAAGTAGCTTCCACACTCCTCCTTATATTTGGAGATGGTCTGAAAGAAAGGGTGTATGAAGAGCCAAAAGAGGTAATGGTCCAGAAATAAGCCCAGGATAGTGTATTTTACAGTATCTACATCGCATGTGTATGGACACGGGTCTAAAGGGAATACTCTTTGCCCCTACTCAAGGGAGACACATAACGTAAGCACGCCCAGACAGAGCAACTGAAGTCGTGCACCCAGGCTAGGGCAGTCCTGGATTTACCCTGAGGATGCGACGAAGGCATGCACATACACCCATTCATGTTGCCTTATGAGGCATGTGCTCTGTGTCCCATAAAGATGTCCCGTAAGGAGGGAACAGCCGCATCATCCTCCCTCCCTGTCACAGCTGCATGCGGCCCTGACGGGAAGACTAGGAAAAGCTTTACATTTCCCTATATTTGGATCCTGGCTTTTTTTTTTTCTCCATGTATCTCTGATTTGAGGTTACTTTCTCTGTTTATCCCATTGAAAATATTTTTATGCTTAAAAGAAAAAAAGGGAGAGGCTTAAGTGCAAGTCTGTCTGACAAAGTT
Organism: Fulmarus glacialis; assembly: GCF_000690835.1. Classification (NCBI taxonomy): domain Eukaryota; kingdom Metazoa; phylum Chordata; class Aves; order Procellariiformes; family Procellariidae; genus Fulmarus; species Fulmarus glacialis. The sequence continues at coordinate 37,744 of NW_009234632.1, read as the reverse complement.
AGTAGGATTCAGCTTTGAGGTGCAGATGGAACACTTGCAATCCAGCCTGAGAGAAAGGCAGCCTTAGCAAAACACTCTACGCTCAGCACAAAAAAGGATTCTAAAGTTGGGCTAAGATGTTGCACTTTGTGGCCACAGGCATGAGACAAAGAAGAGATGAAGAAAATATCTCACGTTCGCTGATCAAGAAAATAAGTTCTGTACTAGTAGAATAGTCCTTTTTTTGGAAAAAAAAAAAAAGAAAAAATAAGAAAAAAAGGATGTTCAGGAAGCCCTCTTATTTGCATGAATCATTTTATACATTGATTATCAAAATACACCACAGAGAGTGCCTTCAGAGGATCCCAAAATGCTTTTCAAGCTATAAATGTTAAGGAATGACTTCATTTTGGGCTGAGGGCCACCTGCTCTGGGTTGTAACGCTGCAGCAATACACTGCAGAAATACAGAGAGTTAGGGCAGAGGCTTTCACTAGGTATAAACCTTCAGAGCAGAATCCAACCACTAACTGGCTGGTAATAGAAAAAAACCTTTTCAATGACCAGTTTATTCCCTAATTGCCTATTTTTTGTGTACCTTGCCCTGATAATTCTGGCGCTGCCATCAGGAGAAACTAAGGGTCCAGCCCTTTGCAGGTGTAAATCAGAGTAGCTCCTCTGGAGTCAGCTGAGCTCCACACATTGACATCCAATGAGAATCCCATCCAGGGGGCTGCATTACGGGGCCATTAGCAAGTCCTCTGTTCCTATGAAGCGAACATTTTACCCAGCCGATACTTCAGGGGCCCTGAGAGAAACAGAATGGATTTATTCAATTAGAATTTGGCCAACACATTGCATTTAATGAAGCCGCTTTTAGGAAAAGTGCCAAAAAAGCATTCTTTATTGACCACAAGCGGCCACGGCCTCCGCTTTGCAGCTCATCCAAGTACCAAGTGCTGCAGTGCTCCAGCTCACATCCTCTCCTCAGAAAGGATGAAAGGCAGAGCACCATTTCTTCAACCACTTCACCCACTTCCTGCAGCTCGCCGCTCTTTCTCACACTTCTCCCACCCAACGACAAGTCTAAACGTATTTTGCTTACTGCAGCTTCCTGGATAGACCTTGTCAAAAACAGAACAAAACATGATGAGATTCAGGTTTCATTTCACATGACATCTAGGTCAGGGCTGACAATACCGTTTGAGCTGCTGCAACAGCTCTCTGTCTCCACAACGGGGGAGGTCCTGCTCCGCTCACCAGCTTACGGCTCTGCAGACCCTCCTCTGCGCCGGCTCCGGCGCTTGTCAGGCTCTCTGATGAAGTGATCTAACTCACTAGCCCAATAAAAAAGTAATCCAACTAAGGAAAAAAGGATTATTTTCCAGCATGTTAGAGTGTTGACGGATAGAGTGGGAATAGTTCTTCTGGCAGCAGCAAGCTACTAGGTCAGCTCAGGTGTACCGAAATCCTGCTCACTTACTACTTAATCGCAGCACTACCTAAAGTGTCATCTTCTAATTGCCACAGCTGGAGACAGAATACTGGACCAGACGGGTGACTGCTGTGAGCAGCAGGGTAATTTTTATGCTTTTAAAGACTAGCCACCACTGAAGGAGTCCTCCTCCCTCCATTTGTGCTGTGCGTCACAGCCTCGTCTCCTATTTGGGTGCTGGCACCCCTCTGACACAACTGTGGGCTGTTCTGGGGTTTAGCCTGGCAGAAAACCAACCTTGCAAAAGAAAAAAAAATAATGTTTTGCTGGTGTGGCTCCCAAAACTGGCTTACTACGGGGTTAGGGTGCTAGTGCTTCACTCAGTGAGGAAGCTGAGAGGAGCCAAGGACTTTTGAGCATCCATGTGCCCCCGCACATTAGTGATGCTCAGGCCATGAAGAGCTCCTCTGGCAGATCACTCGTATTTCACATCACTTCCAGTTTGCAGAGGCGGGCAGTTTTCTAGGCCAAAAAAGCTACCTTGAATGGCAGGCTGTGGCAGCATCTGCCTTTGCAGCCCGGAGGGAAAAGGTGCGCTATACGACACCGTGGACCCTTAAAGAAAGGGTTCTGGTCTAGGCACTGGGGGACTGGAGAGACCTCCGAGGCCTCATCACCGTTGCCAGCTCAGCGAGGCATGCTGTGGACACAGGGCTGGGCACCTTACCAAAATGATAACAGGGCTGGGAGAGCTGGCTTGTGCGGCTCGGGCACATGGACCATGCCAGACCTCACCCAGACAGGGAACCTTTCAAGGTCTCGCCTAGCTTTATCGTTCCATGATTTGCCAGGTGTCAGCAACATTGAAGTTGGGCACTGTGATGCTCCGTCCCCTTTTCAATCCATCCCTTTGGGGGGTGTTACTAAAAACAACAACAAAAAAAGCAATAGCTTTTTTAAAATCAGCATTTGCTGAGATTCATTGGTTTTCTGGAATTTCTGTTTTCTCAGTTTAAGTGGTCCCAGTGCCTTACAGCTAACACCAGAAAGCTTCAGCCTACAAACTGCCAGCTAGTTCAGTTTCTGAAAAACAAAGTCGCAAGCTGAACACCTCCAGTGTCACAGCAACCGTACGCCTAAAAAACCTTACACAAGTCCCAAAGGAAGAGTCAAGTTGTGCTAGTCATCATGTTACTCAGCTATCTCTTCCCAGGTGTTTCCACCAATTTCCACAGAATTAAAAATAAAATGCCGGCTCTAGCAGTAATATGACTTACAGCTTCTTTCCCCATCCCCCTGTTCACGGCATCGCTCCCACCCACGTGCTGCACCCACTGCCCTCACCAGCGTTCAAGTGCTGCTGCAAGGCTGCACTTGAACTGGGTCGCTCAAATGATCCACATTAAAAATATTCCCCCACACACACCCCAAGAAGAGCTAATTTTAACTCCGGTCATTGCAGTGATCCAGTTGGGTTTTTTTGTGATAGTATCTACCTCATGAAACTATGACCTGAATTCTGGTCACAATAACTGCTAATTGAACTTCACCCATCCTTTGCTCATAAAGGAATCCACACATTTGGATGTTAACTCTGGAGCATAATGCTGTTCTCAGAGTTAATGGTAGCCTTTCCATTTACTATTTTAGCAGAAAACTCCTGGACTGAAAACAGAATTTGAAAAGTTGTAATTTAAATCTCAGCCTGACCCTCTACACAAAAGACAGGGAAGACACAATACCTAACACACGACAATAATGGCCAGTCCAGCGTTTGGAACTGTGCATTACATTTTCCGCTCACAAAGAAAATGAAAGCTCTCCCGCTTCCATACGGACACCCTGGGTTCTCACACATGACAACAGGTCATATGCCAGCAGCGAGGTGATTGCTCACACTTCAAGGATCATTTCTGTGCTCTCAGTCATTCTGGTAGATCCTAATTGGCAAATTCCCTCAGCAATATGAATGAACCGAGTTTCTTTCTTTCTTTCTTTGCTTATTGTACTACAAAATGTTATTAAATCAATGTCTATAGACCACAGCATCTCAGAACACAAAAGATTCATCTTCCTGTTACACCGGAGGCTGAATGTAATGTAAAGAAAATGAGGCATTTGTTTCAAAGAAAGGAAAAAAACAGTGTGGTCCATGTCATTTTCATTAGAAGCAGCCTTTTTTGTGTGGGTTGGTAATGCAGTGTTACCTCCTGAAATTCGGGGTCACATCTGAATTACATCAACTGGAGACAGTTTTTGTTTTAAGTTTGTGCTGCTAGACCATTGCTAGACTGCCAGACCATTGCACAAAACCATGCTTTTGACTGGTGCTATTCTGTACAGCTAGAAAGTCTGTTCAGAAAAGTCTTGATGACAGAAATAACTGCTTGACATAGGGTCATGAAGAGATGGACCTGCCACCATGGGAGATGTCTTACTCAGCAGCAGTTCTCTACACCTGCCTGGGTCAACCCCTTCCTCTTCACCTATCATTTTCTGCATCATTAAATACACCCACAACACATTAAAATGTAGATTAAAATAACTGCAATTTACAAGCGTGGTACACAACAGTATGATACGTTTAGCTGGCTCCCCAGAAAGAAGATTGAACTTCTCCTTCTATAAAAGATCACATTTACCTTGTGTGTGCAGAACAGTGGCTGTCATTAACCCACCCAGGCCTTCCACATCTTCAGTTTATGATGTTTGCCATTATCTATTTCTATGTCTCTATTATGCACGTGCCAATAGAGATTCTTGATGGAACACAGCTTCAGCCGCAGTTACCGGTGTCTTTAACACATACCATACTAACAACTTAATTATATATTCATGTAACGTATCATATGATATAGCATGTTCTATTATAGCTATAAAACAGATAGACCTGCAGAGCTGTAGTAAGACATTTTAATGGTGTAAGCTTTGTAACACCACAGCTGCAGGGCACAGGACAACATCGCTGCTCCGCTTGGTGCCCTTCTCCCCCAGGGAGGAGCTGGGATCCTTGCTGTGCCCTGGAAAATCCCATTGGCATTGGTAGATAGCAGGGGTAGACATACAATGTGGACGCCAGGTTGTGCACCTGAAACCCCTGCAATCTTTGCCTTAAAATCCCTGCTCTTTGGACCCTGTGTCTCAGACAAATGAATGATCTTTCTGCCTCAGCTTCTGCATGTAAAATTGGGGTAGTGAACATGGTTGTGAGTTATTTTGAGTGCAAGCTTGTGTGTAAATGTGTAATTCTCAGTAAGATTAATTGCTTTCACCTAATTTAAAATGCCATAAAACAATTATAATCATAGAAAATTTTATGTTGGTAGAGACTCCTAGAGGTCACCTCCCCTTCCAAAAGGAAGCAGGACCAATTCTGAAGTTACATCAGGTTGCTCAGGTCCTGTCAGTTTTGAATATTTCCAAGGATAGAGATTGCACATCTCTGGGTGCTTGTTCCCATGTTTGATTACCTTCACAGTGAAATTTTTTTCCTTCTACCTAATCTTCCTTGGTGCAGCCCGTGCCCTTGGCCTCTTGCCTTGCCACAGTGCGCCACTGTCTTCTCCATAGCCTCCCACCATTAGTTGAAGACAAGTTCATTCCTCCCGAGCCTTCTCCAGGCTGAACAAACTCAGCTCCCTCAGCTCTTCCTCTGTTGATATGGCATGGGACACCCTTATTTCATGACAAGAGAGCTCACGTACATGCTTAACTGCAGCAGTAAGTACCCTGCCCGCTATCCAAGCGAAGCAGCCACCACTCCCCATTCATCCCCCAGTCATCCCAGTACCTCGCCATGAACTCCACCACAGCTTAACCCCTCACCAATTTTGCCAGCATACCAGCTCGTGTGATCATTTCCTAACCCAGTCTGGTGAAAACACATCAGGCAGCTTTAGATTTAGTTAGGAAAATGCTTGAGCAAACCAGATCATTTTGACCTGGCTTTGCTCAGGGGATGACTACGTAGGCAGCTGTGCCAGCTGAGTAGAGGAGCAACTGTTGGCAAACAGTTGGGTTCGTCCAGGTCTGCTGGGAATGCAAAATCCTCACCCCCCTGCAGCTGCAGCTCCAACAGGATGTGTGACACAGCATCAGCTACTTCAGCCCTACCTCCCATAAGCTCAGGTTCCTACACTTGATAAAGTTCTTCTCCTGAGGCTTTGGCAAATCTTTCCGAGTCCTCAGCAGAGTAGTAATTGTTAACAATAACATTTACACAGGTGTATGAACTTTCCACATGTACTGTTCCTACTTGCCAGGCAAAATGTTACAAAGATTAATAAGAAGAAAAATGCAGCACCATGAGAACTTGGTTAAAGCACACCTATGTATGTTACATTCAACCAGAGAAAGCAAAACAAGCAAAAGTCTTTTCTAATCCTTAAAGGTCAAGAAGCTTAAGTCAGTCTTATAAAGACATTTTGTCTTGTCATACCAGTCTACCACTGAGGAGCTGCTCTAGAATAGAATAGAATAGAATTTAGAATAGAATAGAATAGACTATTTCAGTCAGAAGGGACCCACAACGATCATTTAGTCCAACCACCTGACCACTTCAGGGCTGACCACAAGTTACAGCATGTTGTTAAGGCCATTGTCCAAATGCCTCTTAAACACTGGCAGGCTTGGGGCATTGACCACCTCTCTAGGAAGCCTGTTTCAGTGTTTGACCACCCTCTCGGTAAAGAAATGCTTCCTAATGTCCAGTCTAAACCTCCCCTGGCATAGCTTTGAACCATTCCCACGCGTCCTGTCACTGGATCCCAGGGAGAAGAGCTCAGCACCTCCCTCTCCACTTCCCCTCCTCAGGAAGCTGCAGAGAGCAATGAGGTCACCCCTCAGCCTCCTTCTCTCCAAACTAGGCAAGCCCCAAGTCCTTAGCTGTTCCTCATAGGACATGCCTTCCAGCCCTTTCACCAGCTTTGTTGCCCTTTTCTGGACACATTCAAGGACCTTCACATCCTTCTTAAATTGTGGGGCCCAGAACTGTACACAGCACTCAAGGTGAGGCCGCACCAATGCTGAGTACAGCGGGGTAATCACCTCTTCTGACCAGCTGGTTATACCGTGTTTGATGCACCCCAGGATGCGGTTTGCCCTCTTGGCTCCCAGGGCACGCTGCTGACCAGTATTGAGCCTGCTGCCGGCCAGCACTCCCAGACCCCTTTCTGCAGGGCTGCTCTCCAGCCACTCCTCTCCCAATTTATACTTGTGCCCAGCGTTACTCCATCCTAGGTGCAGCATCCGGCATTTGGACCTGTTAAATTTCATCCCATTAATCATTGCCCAGTGCTCCAATCTATCTAGATCCCTTTGGAAGGCTTCTCATCCCTCAAGAGACTCAACAGCACCTCCCAGTTTGGTATTGTCAGCAAACTTGCTAATGGTGTACTCAACTCCTGCATCCAGATCATTGGTAAATGTATTGAACAGAAACGTACCCTACAGGGCATCTCCCAGGGGTACTCCAACCAGCAAAGTCTGAACAATAAATGTGCGACAACTATTTTGAAGTCTGTTGGATATGTATTTTTGTCTTAAAAACTTCTGCTGAACAACTTAGCTAAGAGTCACAGTCACAGCTGATGATTAACTACTCAACTGCTAAGGCTTGTGAGGTGTCTACTACTTGGTCCCAAAAGCCAGGGCCAAGGTTAAGACACTACGATGAAGTTCACATGGTTTGTGCCCTCGCACTATTGACTCCAGGACTCAAAAGCCTGTCCGAAATGTCTTCCACTGTGCCGGTGCAGTGTGCACCTACGGCAGTCCGAGGGAGCGACGGTACTATGGAGGAAAGTCAGGCTTCTTTTGGGGTCCTCACTACCACACCACAGGGTTTTAAAAGTGCGATACAGACATTTCTGGGTCTTGTTCATGCCTGTCCATTTTCAAATTGATGCAGTTAAACCAGTGCAAGTTCTCGCATGCACGTTTATCGTGTCCTGACCTCCGTCAAAACAATCAGAAGAAAATGAGAGTTCACAGTTACACAGTATTTTTTCTGGAGATTATACACACTCACTTTAAAATTTGGCCCGCTCTCTCTGGCCTGGCTCACAAAACTACATTTCTACTAATCAGCAGCTAAGCGCAGGGTGGAGGGAGGATTCAATAATAATCTGGCCTGGAAAGTCCAGCTGGTTTAGGTGTGGGTGTGTGTTTGCACAGAGGTGGCAGCTGAGCGGCGAAGGGACGACAGGGCAGCCGTGCTCTCAGCCCAGGAGCAGAACGGGGCTGGGCTCTCCAGTGCTCCTCTCCTCTCCTCCCCGCGCGTTTGCATCAGAGAAGGTCAGACACAGACCGCGCCAAAATCCGCACAAATAACAAACCTCCAGTGAGGCCGCAACAACTTCGCCATCCCCGCGGAGGAGAGTGCCGGCATGCAGACGCGATCCTCGGCAAAAGCCAAGCGCAACCCAGAGACTCCCCTCCCCTCTCAAGGCGTTCTCGCGCTGGGCTGTGCCCAGTGCTACAGGTATTAACTCCTACCAGCTCTAGCAACAGTAATGAGAAGAAAGAAAAACCAAAGTAAGCCGTAAGCCCTTTGTACAACAGTTTCTCTCAAGCCAAATTTTATACTGCAAGTAAACTAAACTAGTCATCAAACATCTTGATTGAAGCTCTCCCTGTCTTCACCAAAATGCTAATTCCTCCTTTCCCCCAGTGTGTTGTGTCAGGACGCTCCTCCCTCCAGCCGAGCTCTGCTCTCCAGAGAGAAGTGACATGCTCTCCGTATGCTCTCCAGAGAGAAGTAAAATGTTAATTCTCCCATCGCCTCTTTCATGCCTTCAGCCTTCAGCCAAATGTCCTCACCTTACTGTGTGAGTCAGACTTCTGATTCTTTTCTTCCTGTGAAAGGGATTTAGAGGGTAATTCCTCATTAATAAGAGTATTATAATTCTTATTAAGAATTCCTTGTTAATGAGAGATCCACCAAACACAACTAGACTAATTTATACAGTGCTTATTCTCAGCAATACCTGTACTCTGAATTTCTGATGTCCAGCAATTAACAAACTGAAGCACTAGTACAAATCCTCCCCTGGCATAAACAGATACACCACCATTTCCATGGACTTCAGGAGACAGAGGACAGCTACGTTGCCAAAATCCTGGCTTGACTTCCCGGCTCTGCTGCAAGCTACATCTTTTGCACTTGTTTCAGCCACAGACGGGCAGCTCCTGAAAGCTACCTTTGTTAGGATCTTCCCAAAGAGCAGAAAGATGGCCGGGCGATCCCGCTCCACCTGCCGCATAGCTGCTCCACCTCCACGGGCACGATGCCTCGCACTAAGCAGTCACACCACAGTAAGCTCCCGCCCATCTTCTTCCAGCACGAGTAATGAAACGAGGAGCCTCATGGCTCCTGGCAAAAGGTATGAGAGCAAGCTCGCGGTGCTTTATGTTCCCCTGGCCAACAGGTATTATGCCATTAACATGCAGCAGCAGGGGCGGTTAAGTGGCGTTCCTTTTTTCCTTCCTTTTCCATGCAAACTTTAATATAAATAGTCCTCAGAAGCGAGTCACAAGCAGGTGAGAGAGGCAGAACAGAGGCAAAATAATTCAGCTCAGTCATACCCACGCTGGCCCTCCCCAGGGCCGGCTTCAGCCTCTCCGCGTTGCATCTTGTACTTGCCAGCACTGAGGCGCAGAGCCCGCTCGGGGGGTCTGGAAGGAGCCAGGTCCATGCCCCCGTGGCTGTGAGCATCCCTTCAGCCCCAGCACGGGTGGGAGGGAAGAGGTGAAGAAGGGGAACAAGGACTCTTCCAGCCAGAGCCACGGAAAGTTAAATTCAACAAGGTACAAACGCTGCCAACTTTTAAGCAAGGACTGCTTACAAAACCATTAGGAACAACTGCCATAAACCTTTTGACAGGAAACGCCCCTTACTCTGCACTTGAGTTGTACTCCCACCAGCCCGGCCGCCGCACCGCCTTCAGCAGTGAATTACAGCTTGCACAGTATTTTGCTACCGACCATTCGGTTCCCGTGTCCTCCCCGGCCGTACGCCAAGGTCTGCAGCCTGCTCCCTGTCTGCCGTCGGCCCAGCCAGCCAATCTAGTGCTGACGGCACCGAATGGAAAGGCTGCCTGATAGCGAGGAAAGACTCCCACGCAGTTCAATATATTCTTTGGCAGAAAACTGAGATTAAAAAGCAGGCTAAACTCAATTACTATTTGTGTAACTGGAGTATCCTGGTTACAGAGCTTGTAACCATAGCAATCATTTAAACAAAGCTTTAAAGAAAATATTCCCTCATTATTAAAACGTTGATCCTTGATTCTGATTCAGTTTCTTTATCTTCTTCTTGTCTCCGATCTCAGAGGAGCTGTCTGCCTCCAGGTCTTATAGAAGACAGGGGAAAGGAAGAGCTCGGCTCAGAGCCGCTGAGTATCCTCAACTAGTATTTGTGTCTTGTGCCAATAGAATGATGCTCCCTAACCATACGAATACGAAAGGATCAATTTGTCATGTGGGGATTGGGAGGTTTGCGAACATTATGTAAGTAATCAGCTAGCAGGGCTGTTCCTTAGAACAAGTCCCAGGCAATTAAACTGAGCCTACTATTAATGACATTCCAAACAAGGTATTAGTTAGGTTGGAGCCAAACTCATTTAAAAGCTCAGGCACTGAAAAGAAAAGAAAAGAAAAAAAAAAGGCGGAAGTATTGGGCAACTGGCAATCAATATTATTATTTAAGTCTCCTTGATTTTATTGTCATATTACCTTCTATCTCCAAAGACTCCATTCCACAGTTACGACTCCTGTATTAGTAAGAGTCATGCAGGCATCACACAACGGCAGCATTGATTTGTTATTCTGTAACTCTATCTGGATAACCAGGGAGATTTTTATTTTGAAAAGATCCTGCCGGAGCTTTTTATTTTTTTCAAATGCTTGTTAAATGAGTATGTAGCCAGGAAAATGGGACACAGAAGCAGTAAGATGGATGTGATCTGCACACTTGTTTTTCTCAGAAGAAAACAAGTGCAGTGCATGTTTAACAAAAGGGAGTAGCTTTGGGGTTGCATTATAAAATGGAGCCAGATGTAAACTCTTGAATATACAGCACTCCCCGCAGGTACATTACAAAAAGGAAACATTTTTCTTCATGGGAGGAAGGAGCAAATTTCTTCTCGGAACATGGCTTGAGAGCTACTCCTGGATGCCACCACGGCTGGTTTGGCCCTGCAAGCTTTGCTCACGTGAGCATCGCACCAGGCAGCCTGTGGGTTAAGGAGTTACACCAGCCGCTGTAGTTTCTCTGCACATCCCACTGATGTCGGTTGGACATCACTGAATGAAAAGCAAATGTGCAGGAAACCCAGTGACTAATACGTGAATTTAAGGCCAAAAAATACTCACGTACCAAGTCAATGACAAAGCACAGCAGCTGCAGCCTTAACAGGAAAGCAGGTTTGTTTTATATGGCCAGGTCTTACTAGCATCAGAATGAACAGAAGTTGTTTCACAGAATACTGTCAGAATAGAAATCAAACTCGAATATAGCTGTGTGAAACCTGGACATGTATTTTTAGGTGCACACACCCACACACATACGCAGCCTGAATAGTTCATTCCCCTCTTCTGATACAATCAGGGATGCCTCCAGCAGGAACATGAGCCCAGGCATGCTCCTAACCCAATTTGCCTGTGCCACCCCTATTTTAACTACATATTCTATCATGTAACAGCTTGAAAAGCTTTTTTCCAGTGACTTTTTCTTTCCTCCACGTTCTCACAATGCTACTCAGTTTCTTTTAGCAACACAGTAATTACTGCAGCAGATCAAACCTTAAGTTCTGCAGTTTAGTGCTCAGTACCATATGCCTCCCAAAAAAGTGGTAAAGACTGCAGTAACTAAGCTAGAGGAAGAGTCTCCCCAAAATATTAATTCTCATTTAGTTTTCCCCTATAGGCTTAAGGCTTAAACCATGACCTACAAACCCTTCAGCAAGATATCAATGTGGAATCACTGCGTTCACTTGCAATTACTTGATGGTAGCTTATTTACATTTCCACCTCATAAACATATCTTCGTATTTTAAGAGGCAGCTATCCAGAGTGCTTTCCACAATTAACACAACACACAGTTTTTCAGCTTGACGGTTATTCCAGCCAGCCACAGTATCTGCTTCCAGAATTAAACCTGAACAGCTATGGCTGGCTGTTTAAAGAGTGTTTCCAATCTCCAAATCACACCTCATCTCTCTTGAGCCATGGCCCTCCTTCCCCCGCGGCAGTATTTGCTTTACCTTTAGTAAGTCTGGATTGCCTTGATCATTTACATCCTTCCTGAACTTCTCTGTGGTAATACGCAAAGGCTGAAAAATCATGCTGTAAGCATATGGAGCAATGTTTGCTAAAACCCGTGATTAGATGATTAGTCAGACTGCTGAAAGCCTTATGCAGGAAGCAAGGACTTGAGGCTCCCTCCCCTGCAACAGGGTTTCAGAGATGAAGCGTTCAGTCGTAACATGGGAAACCCTTTTGCCTACTGCTACCGTATTGCATCCTCCCCTACAGAAGCCCTTCTGCTATTTCTTAGGCACCAGAGGGCATATTTCCATTAACAGACTCAACCAGAAGTGAAGGATTCAGCACTCCGTCCTCTATTCATCCCCACTGGCAATGGCCGGCGCAGCACCCGGGCGTTCCCAAAACGGCTCCCGCAGGACACGCTACGCTGCAGGAGGAGCGTTTCCAATGTCAACAAAATGAACAGGACTTCTCTTTTGCAAGGGGGCACGTCACACCCCACACCCCCTTTTAGCATAGCAGTCTTCAAAATGACTACATCAAAGCTTTGTTTTAATTGACACTGAAAACCTGTTTTCACCGTGCCCTTTAATACTTAAGGTGACTAGAGTAAGTCTCTTTATAAAGAGCAGGTGTAAGACACTAGTCAAGAGAAGAAGGGGGAAAGAAGAACCCACACCATTAGCTGTCTGGTATTTATTACTTTTTAATACAGAGAAGTCACAACAAAATATTCTCTAACAACACACGCAAATGATATCATAACCAATTATTTTAATTTCATCCACATTCATTTGCTATGTACATATTCTTCCATCTGCAAAAGTGCAATCCAAGAATGTCTCAACAAGAAACCTTTATGGACAAGTATATTTTTGAGGGATTTTCTCACCAGTGGCCTTACAACAATATGTTTGTCCTCGGTTACCTGGTACAGCAAAATGAAAAGTACATGGGGAAAAAAAAAGAAAAAAGAAAAAAACCGGGTTAGATGCCTCCCTTGTAGGTATATTCCCTATTTTCCCAACTAAATTCATTATGAATACACTGCTCACTACTGGAGATGTTAATGCAAATAGACTATAGGATAGTCTATGGGCTGGCTATAGAACACTGTAGTTTTCATGACTCTGCAGCGTTAGACAGAACAAGAATTTCAGGCTGATCACCTTGGTAGATGTCAAATTACACATCAGCATGTAAAAGATGTCCATTGTATTAGTTTCGGTTATCAAAATTTACTTTTAAACATCCTACTGACGGATGAATTCATTTTTACACATCCAAAAAATGAAGTCTATCTAAATGCAAGCCTCTCCTAAAGCAGAGTTAACTACTGGAAAGAAAAGCATTTGCACATGCAACTCCTATTACTATCACAAGGAGTATCGTGCACTTAAGAAGAAGAGTAGAATGAATCTCCAAATCCAGAGGACTGTATTCTCGTTTACAAAACATATTTCAGGCACAATTTAATCTGACCACAGGCCAGATTTAAAAGAACACACAGCATCAGAAAAATGAAAGGTAATGAAGAGTAAACTTTAGCCAAACAAGCAAAGCAAGCAGCTCCCTAGCTAGGGAAATCATTTCCCTTTTGACACATTAGCTCATGACTACTTCCAGTGCTCATCAAGACGGACAGCAAACCAACTGCGGTCTAGTTTAACCTCTGAAGTAGCCATTAGGTCCCGAAGAAGTTACCTCTGCCTTTGTACTTACACAAAGCCCAGCTGAAACTCTCCTGGCCAAAGGCTGGGCCTGACCGCTTGACCGGAATCTGATGCATGTTACAAAAAATACCGCATTTTGCAGTAACCCAAGACCAGTTTTCAGTACCAGCAAGAAGCAGGGAAAGCATTCTCTACAAATCAGGGACAATTTACTTTGGAGTGAAAGTTCAGAGGAATCTTTCTGTAGCTCAGCTGGTTTCCACTGAGGATCATTTTTACAGTGCTGCATGTGCTGCTAGCTTCCAGTTGAGAGATGTGTTTTGCAAGAAAACAGGCATTTCCTCAAGCAGTAGATAAGACTCACGTAACAGCAAAATTAAAAGGAAAAGCTGATGGAGAAGTAAACTGTTTTCTTGGACAGATTGGTACATAACTCCTTGTCACTGTTAAGACTTTAAATATGCTTTCCCCTTCCCATTTTCTCAGCCTGCTGCATTCTTGGTTTTGACTTGAATATACTGTACACCTTTCATATGCTTGTGTTTTTAATGCTGGCCAAATTCCCTTTTTCCGTGTCTACTCATTCTTGATTGTCATACATACATGTCTGGAGAGGCATCTAAGTACTTAAAGAACAGAATTATAAATTAAGCTACTTTAAGGAAAACAAACGAACAAGTATTTAGAAGGACTCCAGATCCCACTTCTCCTCTACCACTTGCATTGTACAGTGACACCTCCCCTCGCCGAATGCATGAAAAAGTGGGTACACAACACCATGTAGCCTATGTGGGAATCAACAATCAAACCTAGACTCATGGCATGAGCAACTAGTACTCAAGACCAAACACTGCAGTTACAGATGTATCCGTTAATTTTTCTCATTACAGGAGCTTTGTCTTTGCTGTGTGATTTCAGGCCGCTGGAACAGTCTAGACGTTGTCTATCTGGTCTGGTTCTGCCAGGCAACGCAACACCAAACCTTGTTAGCCACCCTAACTCCATCAGGTTGCTCAACGCACCATCGAAGCTGAAGGGCCCACCCTCCCTGAGGAGTTAATTCAAATTATAACTTGATTGTTCTCCATCTACACTGCACAGCTAACCAGGTTTTATCTGCTAGACACCTTCTTCCAGCCCAGGTATGCCCGGACCAGCTCCTGCTCCTATGGGCAGGGGTTACAGTGCTGGTCCCACTGCAACTAGGCTCGGTGTTACTTGGTTTGTGGTAGCCACACCAGGACAGTGTTAGAAGTCCCCCGAAGTCCTTCCCATAATTCTCCTTAAAAAGAAAACATGTTTTCCCAAAACTGTCACAAACAGGGAACAACTGTACAAAACCCCAAGGACGTGCTCAAGACCCAAAACCAAGCACAGGAGCGAGGACAGAAGGAGGGGAGCGCCAGTGATGAAGGCTACCACAGCCTGCTAACATGGTTGTTCAGACCAGCAGCAGATCACCAGTGCAGCTGTACGAGATAGACAGTCCAGATGTGAAAAGCATTAATGTGAGCTGGCTGGCTTCTAAGGACATTACCACTCAAGTTAGCAGTAAGTGATCTGTGCCAGCATAAGCCCTCTGTGCAGCTCGAGTATTACTAGAAGGGTGGCTAATGCTAAAAGGAGCTAATTCTGCAGTGAAGACAGCCAGGAAATAAAACTGTGAAGTTGGCATTTTTATGCACAAAGAAACATGGATATTGAGTTCGAGTTTTATGTGCACATTAATCTCTTAATTTAGCAGAAAGCGTAATTCTCAGTCCAGCATATGAAACACTTTCTTGGCTTCTGACTTTTTTGTTTTCTTTCCCAGGGTGGCAGAGTATCAGGGACATTTTCAAGGTCATGATTTCAACAGATACACTCTTTAAAAAGATTCTAATTTGGGAAAACCGAACAACTTCAGAAGAAACAAAAAATAATCCCACATCGTAAACAGAAACAAACCCCACACCTCCTGAGCGGACGAACACTCCATAAATACATTATGGAGAAAAGCAAAAAAACCCCCAAAACCCTCCCCTAAATCTCAATTGGCTTGAGAAACCAAGCAAAAGATTAATGACCTATTTTAAAAATTTTATTTAAGGAAGGGAGAAATGGGAACCAAGAAACAACAACTGCAGAGCCTACAGGGCCAAGCCCTCTCACACAAATTCGCTGCCCAATGCATAGTCTATTATGTACAGCACAGAGGCATGTAGAAAGTAAATACACTAAGTTTGCTTTCTTAAAAACTCTCCAAGTTTTTAGATCCTGGACTTAACGCAATTTTGAAAGACAAAGGTGCAGCAATTAATTGTTTTAAAAAGCAATGCCACGTTTCGTACTCGGTACCTCTCAGCTCTTTCAGGTCTGACGGCCCAGATCCCACTGCATGGTCCTCCTTCCACACCAGTCACACCAGTCCGCAGCGGGCAGCAAAGCCTCAGCCCCAGCAGACACATACAAACACATCCCCATTCAGCTCAGCCTGTTCCTTCCCCAAAATGTCTGTGAAGAAACACCTTTAAATAAAGCATTTTAAGATCTCCAGCTTGTTTTGGTATGAACAGATGACCCTGTTGGGCACATGACAGCCCCGGTGGAAGCAGCACTATTGCCGTATGGTCCGTCAGTGAGGGCAACGCACATCAAACGCACACGGCAGGAAGACACTATGCCAAAAAAAAAAATTCATTTCAAGATTGCATTTTCTGGCATACATTTACATTCACTTGTCACAATACCTTAGTTTACCCCATCTCGGGAAATCTGAAAGAAAGCCTGCTGAGGCGACCAGCAGCGCGGGGCCAGCTCCTGCGCCCGTGGGAACCCATGCAAAAGGCTGAATGAATTCAACAGTAACAGGACGGTTTCTTTCCAAGGATTTCCCATTTCCACCAAGCTGGAGGGACAACAACCCTACACAATTACCTTCTTTCCAACCGGACATATTTCTCTGTCCTGTACGTCTCCCCACACCCTTCCTATAAACAGTATTACAATTATACAAAAAAAATAAACCCAAATAATTTTTAGCTGAACTTTACCCCACACTCGGGATATATTCAAAGGCCATTAAATTGGCTTGCCTCCAACCTTCACAGAGATCTCGTCAGGAGGATTCTGGTTTTAACAACATGTATATATACATATTAATATGTACACAGACAAAGAAGCTGCTCTTTCAGTTAGAAAAGAAATTAAATTTCATCACAGAATGAATCCTATAAAAAGATATGTAATAAAGTTGAAATACCCATAAAATAGCTATTACTAAAGCAAAGCTTTCGTCAATAAGCCTCCAAAACTTTAAATGAAGAAAATGGCTTCACGAAGTGGTAGTCTAGATTTCCACAGTGAGGACACTGCTGGACGTTGCTGTATTCAGAGAAATACTGCATGCCAATCCGTACATCTATTACTGGCTTCCCACAGTGCTTACAGTTCAGTCGAGCCTGTAAAAAACAAAGAAACAAACAAACAAACCCTTTTGAAATAACCAAACTCACCTCCGCTTCTCGCCTCTGCAAACGAGAGCATCGCCCGCCGCCCCCTGCCCTGCCCTCCCCGGCAGGAGAGGGGGGGTAAGGCAGGGAACTGGCAGGGATGCGATCTGCTGGTAAGGACATTCCTCACCCGGACTGGTAACTCGCAGCCATACACAATGTTTTTCACATGAAATACCACCACCAAATTCTGAAGAGTAAGCTACCTCCCACTCCGACTGACAGGAGGAAGAGAATTTCAGTTTATATACACACACGGTTGTTTTGTGTTGATTAATCTCTGAACCAATTCCTCGGTCCCCAGCACAAGAAGTGCTATCTCAATAAATCATTAATGAAGCACCGAAGCAAAGAGAGAAATTTTACATTTGTACCATGCAATTCAACCGTTTAGGTTGACGTTTGAACATGATCTGTCTATGAAATATATCAGCATTTTAATCTTTTGGCTTAACAAATGTATAACTCTATCTACTTTATCAGCATGGCATGGTATTGTATCACTTTAGGTATCTATTTAAACATTTATAATACATATCAGGTTATACAAACTAAACATCACTTCGAGCACACAAACTGTTCTACAAAACCCAACTGAGAAAGGACCAACATTAACGGGGTGGATATGAGAAATAATTAAAGGTCAAGGGTGAGAACAGACAGAGCTATTAATGTTCAGCAATAACAAAAAAAAGTAAGCCTTCAGAAGAAATCTAGCTGAGAAATCCAGCCCATTTGAGGTAAAGAAAGCAACAGGCGGTGTGAAAGCTCAGCAGGCCGTTTGAAACACTCAAGAGAAGCAGAAGAGATTTGAGACCATAAAGGAGTTTAAGAGTAAAGGTGGCAAATGAGCAGCGAGGGTCTGAGCTGTATCACAGCTCAACCTCGCAGCCCAATACGCTAATGAAAGCTTCAGCTCTCCACTGAAAAGAACAAAAAATTGTTTTCTATGGTAATCTTGATTTAAGGAATTTTCCTAGGATGAGGAAAGGAAGAAATTACTAAAGTACTATTATTGTTGAGACAAGACTCAAAAAGAAACAAGCCATCAGCTCCACAGCCATCTGCTCTGCTTGAAAAGCAGAAATTCTAAGAAATACAATCTAGCGGAGCATGGATTTGTACGATATTCTTAGCCAAAGTGTTGTTTTCCCCCTTGCTACTGTCCAGTGCATCAGCTAGCTGTTAGTAACCTGCCAGTGGCTGCAGTTCATTATCCTACATGCACATTTGTGATGTATAATTAAATATTTTGAAATAAGGTATGAAATTATTCCAAACAGAAATTAGCAAGGCAATTCGGAGTTAAATTATATACCATATTTAAATGTCATTCCTCTGCATGCACAGAATCATCTGTAACAATCACGGTGAAACAATAATGCGTATTATCTGGCAATCACAGTCACTGCAGCTAATGATTTCATAGTCAGTTCTATTACTTACCACGTACTGTCACACTGTCCATTAATCATATAATTAAGGATCTTGTATAATAAGACCTTAATTCTTGTCTTGTACATTCAATAGAAGCAATTCAGATTTAAATTTGCTGGCTTTTACAGAGCTATCAAGTCAGCATCAGTGTTTTATCTTTAAAAGTCCCTGTTTTAAAAAAAAAAGTTATAGTTTCAAGAGGCACTACATTTGGAGGTAATATCTCTGTCTTTAGTTACAATTGTTATCCATGTCATTTTATCCAGTAGCAGCAACACCACTTGTCTTGACCAACACAAATGGCATTTTGCATATTGACAAAACTATATTTCAGATTGCTCTTAAGCACGCACAATACCATGAAGAGATCGTACTTTGAATGAATGCATCTTTACGAGGCTCCTGTTTTCGCCCAGTACCACCACCTGCGTGTCCGAAGGCAACAGCCCATTCCTAAGCATGCCGAGCGGACCACTGAGCCGACCCCAGACAAACGGCGCCCAGTGCTTTTCCCATGCACCGCCTGCACAGGAAAAGTGCTCTGCCCATACTATGGGCAATTCTCTCAGATGCTGACCGCCCTGCTGCCTCAGGCACGTGTCTACTCTGGAGTAACCCCAGGCCTTGGATCTTTCTCACCCAAGGTATAGATCAGGTGAGCACTTCATGAAAACTAAGCTGCTTCAGGCTGTGGCAGAGTACCATCACCAGAGTCAGTCGCAGCAAAGATTAAGGAGAGCTGGGGAATCTCCAAGCACAAAGACTCTTTTGCTACCTTTATCTTATGATAAAACACAATTCAAGCAACTAAAAGAAACCTGAAAACATGAAACATTCGCTAAAAATGTGCAATTGTTATTAAAATACTACTGGAATTATATCTGATGCCAAACATACTTGCGAGTGATCGTCCTAAGCATCAGATTTAATTGCGAATGCATTTAAAGGGGCTTTATTTAAAAACTTAAGTATTAACCACTGACCATTGCAATGGCTTTTGTCTAGCTATAGGCCCTTGTGCCTCGTAAGTTAAGACAAAGGGACAGGGACTCGGTCAGCTTTCTTGTATTGCACTCATAGGTACAGGCTGGAAAAGAAGGATGGAAGAAGGGAAGGGAGAAGAGAAACAGGAACCTTGGCTTTACTTATCATCAGTTGCAAATTCACCTTCTGAGTCTTATTTACGTACGGTACTAACCTGACAACAGGGAGATGCTGCCAGAATATCGTAGGTGTACATAGTTCCCAGCTGATGCCAGCTTCCATCCCATCGGGACTTGCACTTAATGCAGATAATTTTGTGAACCCCTTCTAAGCAGTCTACACAAACAGCATAGAGGTGCATAAGCCTTCCTGTGGACAGGAAACACACTTCTTAAGGAGACTAGAACAGAAGATTAAAACAGACATTTCCTGCAAAGTGTTATCTGCCCTTTCGTGATACAAATCACACCTTATTAAAATCTTTTGCTTTTTTAAAAAAGGGTGAATGATAAAATAAAAAATGTTTCTCTATGGGAAATACATAGGGCTTGACTGAAGCTATTTTCCATGGATGCAAAACTCGGGAATTAGTCACCACCCTGCCACCCTCCCTTCCTCCATTTGCTGGTAGACTTAGCAAAATATTTTATAAAAGGAGTTGCTGAAGCCCCATGAATAGATGCCAGGCTAAGCTACATGATCAGCTGCAGTGTTTCCAAAACCAGGATTGTGCCCTCGCTTCATCCCCACCTGACAGATGAAGTGGAGAAGTGTTGAAGTTCATTAGCAAGCCGGGTACAGATTCATTTAACAACTTGCCAGAATCTTCCAGATTCATTTAACAACTTGCCAAAATCTTCCAGCAAAGAGGGAACTAAGGACCTAACATTCCTCGTGGAAAAAAGCAACAGCCAGAAGAGCAATTTTCTTTCACGTACTTTTTCCTGACTGTTCATTAACAGTAAGTATATTTAAAAACCTTCTATATTACACATACACAGACTTTAACACGCCATTCAGAACTACGAATCTATCAAGCTCTATTGTGACCTTAGGCTCTGTATGCACAATGACTTTCAAAACCTGAGTTATATTGACTTCCATAAAAATCAAGCGGTTGAGACTTGGAAATGAAATATTTTCTCCACATAAAGGTGACTAAACTCACCAACGCAAAATCCAAGATGCAAATTTCACACAAAACAAAAAGCCCTACACAAATTACAAAGATCTGGCATCTAGATTATGCCCAATTTGTAGTGATTGAATCGATTTGTAGTTTAATAGTTGGCTGTTAGAAGTGGACTGACACAGAATACTAATTCTGTAATATACCATATTTTGCACTGCTATATAAGACAAAGCTAAGAAGTAGTGCAGTTACAGATCAGCTACAAAACAGGACTGCATATAATATGTGTTTATTTTGGATTGCAATTTGTGGTCTTTAGCATCAAAGTACTGAACACATCACAACCTGTAATTTAATGAACACACACATCTTGTACTTCTTCTAGATAAAAGGGAATAAAATATTAACAATTTATCATTAGTCCATACCAGACACTTTCAAAATTAATGGTTTGGATTTTAACTTGTTTTGGTTTTTAAGCCAACTATTTTAGAAAAATGAGAATAAAAACCAGATTCTTCTTAAAATACATATACAAAATAAACTTGCTAGTATGAGCTGGGAAAAATTGAGTTATCCCACATTGGCGTGTTCGGCTCTAGAAAATGTGATGTGATGAGACTAAAATGCAGATATAATAAACTCTGTTCCTAAAGTGAACACTCGAGATTGGAGACATTCAAATAATTCCAGGCAGAAAAGTTTTGTGTTGTGCAGGAAGATAAAATAATTTTCCCCATCTGAAGTTCTGCACTGTTCCCGCGTATTAAAATACTGCATTCCCCCACCGCTTAATTTTCAGGATCCTTATTATATAGGAAATGAGGCACCTGGTATCTTAAACATGCCTGAATAAAAGAAGTGATTTTCTGTACTGAAGAGAAAATAACACCTTGGAACAGCACCCTGCAAGCTTAATTTCATTTCAAAGCATACTTCTGATAATAAACCATTTTACCCAGGACAAGGAGGTAAAAATTTTAACAATTAATTATCCACGGCGTCTTGTCTGAGCATGTTTTTCAGATGTATTGTCCAACGGCTAAGAAGCAATTAACTAAAAAAAATCATTCCACAGGGTTTCTTTCTTAGCGGCAAATGTTAACAAGTGATGAGTTTCACTATTACTAAACCAGCTATTAGTACTGATAAAATCAGAAGCATATTGTGCATGCCTCCCCACCAAAGCAAATAAGCATTGTTATCTCATATATGTATATTCTGTTTATGCAGGAGCTTTTTTAGCTTGTATATTTGCCTATCACTTTTTCTCCTTAAAGTACATTAGGCAAGACAGAAACAATAATGTTAGCATGAATACAGTTCAGTGACTTAGTAATTTAAGAAAAAAAAAAAAACACAAAGTTGTTGAGCAAAGGAATGTTACATAACATGTATTATGACCATGCATGGGATATAACAAATTTTATTGAAAGGAGAGAAATTTAAGTGTTAAAATACCTTGTTAATGCTTTCCCAACACACTTTTCAATATATAATTCTGTGGTTTTGAACACCAAACTACGAATACTTTCTCTGACTTATTTTAGCCATGCTAGCTGCCAGCAGGCTGCAGGACAGGCGTGTTTTGCCATGTACCACCCCCATCACTTAGTTTGGGACGCGGCTTTCAGGAAGAGCTGAAGCTCATCCTAGCCCACATCTGTTGGTTTCTCTAGGAGGAGAAAAGTAAGACATGCCTTGGTCTCAGCTCAGAGCTGGGACATGATCAGGATGCAGTCCAAACAGGCAGGAGTTTGGAAAGAAGTCTAAATCCTCCACTACACCCTTGCTGCTTCAACCCACCATATTAAAAGCTTACTTTTACTACGTCCAACCTCTCCAGGCCGGTGTTAACATAGGCCAGACTACAGTCCTTTCCACATAAAACAAAAAATAGTTTGCTATAAAACAAAACGGATATTCTCTAGTCTGAAAGCAGATGAGAGGCATCTCATCTCACTGATGGTACAAATATAACCTTCACCCATGCTGCAGCACAGCAGGCTTACATTTAGAAGATTGTTTAAAAGGCTGATGTATATATTCGAGTAAAGCTCACAACAGATATATCAGCACGCACACGCTGCAGAACAGAGTGGCTGGAAAACCTTCCCGTGGTCTACCTAGCAACCGGATGAGAAATCTCTTAGTTGTAAACCCGAACACAAGGCAAAGATCTTTCTACACGGCATTTGCTCCTTGTAATTCCTTCCTAAGCATTTCAATCTGATCCACGTGATAATTTGGACGCGACTTCAAGCTTTACAGAACTGCTTAAAAATGCAGAATCGGGATGAAAATCTAAAACG
>NW_009234632.1:0-15005 GCF_000690835.1 Fulmarus glacialis | reverse complement strand
GCGGGGGGGGTGGGGGAAGGGCAGGGCACAACAGGCAGTTCCATCATTTAATGAAGCCTAGCATGACTGACAGACAACCTGTACCTTGAAGGTGACAGGGAACATCATATTCAATCTCATCGTGTCTCGATGGGCTAAGGAACAGGGTCCCGTCCACCAGCGGAAACTGTTCAAACACTGGCAGCGCCCTGTGGCACAGTGCACAGTTTACAACGTTCCTGTGGCTGGCACTAAGAGCAGCAAGGATAAACTTCCGAAGGTCCTCCCCTTGGCCCACCTGGGCATCGTCTTCCATCCGCACATGGAAAGTATTCAATTTATGCCTGGGGATGTGAGTAAGCAGCTCAGACAGATCGAGCCTTCTCAAAAACTGCACAGGGGCATCGAAGTGTCCTGATCTATGTGCTTGCAAGCCAGCCGCCCCGTAATCAAAATGTGCGTTCCTGAACATGCCCCCGCCGGCCATGTTCTTCTTATGGGGCTCCAGGTGAATGGCATTCTTCAAAAACTCCCCTAAATATCGCGAGGAACGAGGGCCGCTGAAATGCGTGGGGGCAAGAATAGAGTAGCCGGTGGGTGGGGACTGGCCGGGAGAGACACAAGGCGAACGAACGGCGTAGCTGCCCCCCATGACGCCCTTCTCCTGGGAGTTCTGCCTGTCCATCGAGTGCCTTCGCTGGAGGTCATGACTCAAGCCTTTCTGCGGCTTGTTGGCCGGCCTGCCCTTTTTGGCCTCTTCCGCCGACTCTGCCATCGACCTTCCTGTGCTCTTCTCCAACACCGATTTTTTCTTCTTATCATCCTGCATTCGCTTCACCTGGTACCAGTCAGTGTCCTTCTTTAAATGACCCTGCCCACACCGACAGGAGCAAAAGCGAAAAGCCAGGTCATATCCCTTCTTTGTCCACATGTTTTGGCGACACTGCTTTTCGTTCCAGCTCCTGGCTCTGCCAATGCAATTGAACTGGACGAGAATGCTGCTTTCCCACTCGTAGAAGCACTGAAGGTGCATCCAGGTGCTGTACGGACAATGCTCGTTGTTGCATATAACCTTCTGGTAGTCATCCTTCTCCAGGTCCACCGGCCTTCCGAAGCTACAGATCAGTGGAGTAGCGCAAGGGGCTTCTGTGGAAGATAAAACAGATACATTAATAACTTAACGGCCCACTTACTGCAATACGCTGTGCCAAATACGCACACGAGCTCCTATTCATGATCCGTATTATCGAAGGGCCCCACAAGCACTAGCTCTGGGTCAGGGCAAAAAGCAGTCTTTGCCAAAAAAAGTTAAGTACGTGAAAGGAGATACGGAAATGAAGGAATAAGGAAACAAAATGACATTACAGTTTGTTTAATATTCAAAGCCAAAGCACCTCAGAAGCATTAGCCCTCCTCAAGGGTTTGCGGATACCGTTGCAAAGGCTTTAAGAAGTAAGGAGAGAGCTTTGTGGATGTTTCTGGAGGGTTGCTTTGAAGCCTGAGAGGCAACATGGCGAGAACACACAGAGATGCTTGTTTGAAAAACAAGCAGGCAATACAACCTGGCTTTGCGATTACAGGGAGAGGCAGGAATTGATCTTTTCTTTGGGACTGAGCAAGAGACAACAGCTAGGGAGAGAAGGAGGAAGCAGAGGACTTTGAAAAGCAAGACTAACAGCTTATGTTCCTAGTGCAGAAAGGAGGGCCTTCACTACATTGCTCAGGCAAATACAGACTACACCACCATCACTGACCTACTGGGTAGCTAAATTTCACAAACCAAATAGTTCTGCAACACAGACAGGTTAAAAAACCAAATGCCATGTGGTCTTTTATCAGCAAAGTAGCAGCCTTTGCTACATCCTTGAGCAAAGAACAGTTTATTTCAAGTCTCTCCCTGCAACAGTATCAGCTTCTACACAAAAAGGTTCTACAAAAAATGTTCATTTATGGACCAATGACATTTCCCCCCCCCTCCCCAAACTACCACAGAGTACAAACTACTCCCATTTCTGGCTGCTCAGTTGCAGCTGGGAGGCACAGAAAGGACAGGAAATTTTCAGTTGGAGTTTCTACTGGATCTTAAGAGTTTCTAATTAGGAAGTTTTAGATGCTTAGTCAAGTATTACAAATATTTCTCCTCTGTATTTCTGACTTCCTACTTCCTCCACTTCACCAAAAAATACTGCTCCAACAGGGCTGGCAGGCTGCCTTTTAAACTCTGTATTGCTGCATTCAAATACTAGCAGGCTTCTTCAGGGTCTTCCATGGTCGAGTGCTGTCTCACCCTGTGCGAAACAGAGCAAAGGGCTCCCTGCAGTTCCTCAGTCTCAGCCAGAGCCCCAGGACTTGCAGAAGAGGTACACCGAGCCTCGTGGAGAGAGGCTGCCACGATCCAGGTTTTTTTTTCCTTAGGACTTCAAATTTCTCTCTGATACAGGGAAAAAAACACCACTCGGTTGCATTGCTTTTAATCCCATTCTTGTCACTGCTAGCACAAATAATACAACATAATCTGCAGTGGGATAATAGGTTTTATGCCGCTATGTTCACTTTTATTCAGACTTTCAGTAATAGACACACTACCCATCATCATCTGCTCTACAGCAGCAATACACAAACCAGATGCTTTACAACAACAGATCTTTGCCATACTAGAGGTTTTGCCCCTTCCCAACAAGTTGTTGTTAAAAGGCTATAAACAAACAAACAAATCCTTCAAGGTTACCTTCAGTAAATTCAAGATTACGATAGCTCTTAAGACTTATTTATCCAGAAGAGATGGGCACAAAGAATTTTCCTGAGCCATTCCCCGGAAGATGCCACATCCTTCACCTCACTTGTCTGCCTCCGTTTCTAACGCCAGAAGCGGCACAGCTGCAAGGAGAATTTTCTGCAATACCTTTCCTTCAGGGACTAGACTATGAACTGCAACCAAGGCACATTCCTGAAAATGTTCTCTTAAAGCAAAAAAAAAAAAAAAAAGACTATTTCATTTCAAAATATGGACTTGTTCAGTCATTAAAGACAAATTACCGAATTGGAGAGAACAGAGATAAGAGAGGCATTCCCTCAGGACTCTTTGGAAGTTCCATCTATACATGTGACACTTATATTCTTACTAGTCGTCTCAGGTCTCTGAAAAGCCCGCTAAGAACATGCAGGCTTTGAGATGTCTTTGAGAAGCATAAATTTTATTGGCTACCAATGACCAATTTTTCTCCACGTTTTTTACTGCGTATTATTGAGTATAATGTCGCTGGCCAAGAGCAAAAGTGAATGATAACTTATCTGCTCCGAAAGAAAATCTGTCAGTTTACCAGTTCAGAGAGTTCTCCCACTCATTCTCCCGGACTTTGATTCAAGTCATACTATGCCGCATCAAGCATCTCTGGAAAGTTTTTCTTCGTTGTTAGTCATTCTTTCATTATATTTAGGGTCTGAAGGCATAGTTTGCAATTATAGCATCCTTAAGAAATTTACCTCAGAGAAACCAGTTAAACTGAAACCATTAAATGCAAATCATCAGAAGTCAGATGTGCAGCAAGATACCGGAGGTACCAATATGAACAGTTCTCACTTACCCATTTCCTGTATTCATCTATTTTGGTACATATTCCTTTCCACCACTGCCAGGAGGCAGGAAGAAAGAACATGCCAAAAATCCACGTATGCTCCCCCTGTGTTTCAGAGTGTAAATGTTCTAACAGTGGCAGGTATAATTATAGCTGACAGCCGAGAAAGTTACTATACAGATAAGTCTAGAGATCTCCACTTTAGAATAAAGACTTTACACTTGTTCATCCATACTGGCATAGTTAACTGACTAAAAAAGAAAAGTGTTTCCTTGGTTAGCCTTTGAACATGTTTTTGGCTTTGGATGCAAAAACACATGAACTCTAGCCCCCTGAGAAGTTTACAGCCTCTTCATTATGTGGACAAAAAATGAAATTAATAAAGTAAGTGGCTGAAATACAGAAAAAAACACCACAGCCGTGTATTCCACAGAACGTGTCCACAACTATTTGATTATGATCATGTACTGTGTGTCTAGAGGCTATTGTAAAGGTGATTTCAACAGATTTTTTCGCCCTTTTCCCTGGTTGGTCAATGGAAGGACTGTGGAATTGGATCTTCTCCAGCTTCTCCTTGAGAACTTAGAGATGCCAGATTACCTGAGGAACTTCCCACACAGCATAACTATGAGCAAGAAAAAGCTTCAAGTTTTGGACAGCAATGTCTTTTTCAACATTTAAGTTAACTAGATGACTACAAAGTTTTCAGACGTTCCCTCTCACCTGATCTTCTATCTACTCAGTGTGAATTGGCTGGTCACACAATCACCACAGCAAAAGCAGGTCTAGAGTAGCTGGAAGAAAGCAACGGAGGGAACAAGAGCCTTCCCCCATGCAAAAGACTCCACTGAATTGTTAAATGGTGGCACTGAGATCGCTTTGGAAAACATCATTGCTAAGAGGAGAAGCTGGTCCCTGCTCACCTCTTCTGGGAACTCGCCTGACATTTCACTTCCGTCACTGTAGTAGCACAGGACATACTAGAAAACCAACAGGTCTCCCTGCCGTGTTGCCCTGCTCCACAGCAAGGTTAATGCCATGCTAGTCAAAGCGCCTGCTTTCACTGACACAGGTTTGTCATTATGAAGTCTGCTGATTTAGAGAAGGCCTTGATAAAACCGCTGCAGTATTTCCACAACAGAAACTGAAGAGCTCAGCATGGCTAATGAAAGTTGTTTCAGTAGAAAGTTCTACCACTTCTGCCGTATCCCCGTATTTAAGAAAGCAGAAAACTCCACTACCTGAAAAGCGTATAGAAACCTCGAGC
Source organism: Fulmarus glacialis (assembly GCF_000690835.1). Lineage (NCBI taxonomy): Eukaryota > Metazoa > Chordata > Aves > Procellariiformes > Procellariidae > Fulmarus > Fulmarus glacialis. Next base: position 10,184 of record NW_009234632.1, on the reverse strand, counting down.
CAACATTTGGTTCTGCCTAATATTTCAAATTCCAGCAGGTCTATCTGTACAAAACAGACTGCAGGACTGAACATCCCTTGCAGACTTCTCTCCATTCATGTCTACTGCCAAACATAATCATGCTACATGTTCCTACATAAAGAATAAATGAGAAACAGAAAACAAAGCAATTTTTTGTGCAACTTTCCCAGTTCATAGCAACAGATATGCCTTAGGAGCAAAAGAGACAGCGTTCAGATCACTTGCTATGGGAGCCACATTAGCAAATGTGAAGAGCTCTTCCCATCAATTCACACCCTTGAAAGTGCTCTGGGTTATTTAATCACCATTTTATAAACGAGACAAAGCACTTATTACAGAATTACAAAAGTTTAAAAATTCTTGTTATCAAGCCCTTCTACTTCCCATTAATTAGAAATGCATTTTGAGATTATTCTTCAAAAAGTCAGAGCTAGAATCATCATCTTAATGTGTTATGATAACAGTACAACGATTACTGTCAAGAGAGACAATAAAGGGGAGTAAATAGAAACTCACATGGCCAAACCACCCATCCACACCTGCAGCCCCAAGCTGGTTTGTCACCTAAATATGATTTGCTTCCAAGTAGCTAGAGCTCAACAGATTTCTGGTTATGAAATTGAACCTCAGGAAAAAAGAAAGATTACCAGGTATCAGAGCAGCATCCATTCTCCCAGCAGACCCTTCTGAAAGAATGCCTAAATGACCATAAAAGTACCTCTATTTTACCTCTCAGTTTCAAGATGGTTTTCACAGCCTAAGAGAACAAAACAAGACAGCGTGCAGTTTTGTGTAGCAGAACGGCTTCGACGTTTAGACACAAGTGCATGGCTCTAACAGACAGGCTGCCAAGTTGCAACTACAACTGCTCGCTGCTTCTTTCTAGAAGTTATGTTTCCACATAAAAAATAAATGTTTTCTCATATTCCACTGAGGTGATTTTGATCAGTAATTCTGCAAATAGTTGCAAGGAGCAGCACATAAATGTCCTCTAAAACAGAAATAACATACAATAGTCCTAACAAACATACATTTCAGCAAAGATGGCTCATTGTTTAAACAAGGTTATGTTTTACAACTACCACAAAATTAACTCTTCTTTCAAAAATGAGAACATGACAGAAGACTGCAAGGAAGCTGTTTGGCTTTTTCTCAGTTTTTCCATTCTATAAATATCAATAAAAGTCAGGAATAGAAACAGACAGTTGAGATAAATCTCCTTCAACAAAAAAACCACATTAACAGTTTTCTACGTTTTAATAAGAAAGAGGGTATATGAAGACCACCCTTCCCATTTTATGACTCAAATAAAAGCAGCAGAACAACGGCTGCCTGAGGAACTTCCCTCTGGTGAAGTAAATGGAGGAGAATGTTGTTTACTTCTGTTTACACACCCATCATAAAACCAAAGATGCACCCAGCAAGCCAAATGCAATGACTCCATGGCTTCAGTTTCGTGACTGCTCTCATTTGTTCCAAGTCCTCAATGCGGACGCCTAGAGCAAAATTCGCTCTTCCCCCCCACGTTCCCACATTATCCATTGTGTTAAGCACCAGAGTTTTTCAGTCAGTGGACAGAAACAGATAATTATTTCCTGTACTCGTCAGCGTAGGTTTCAGCTCACCGCACAGACTTGCAATCGCTGGTAAAGCTCAAGGGAGGTGTTAAACATGTGAGGCTGGGAGCAGAGGAGACAGAAGTGCGGCGGCTGCTGGAAGAGGCAGCCCTACTCTCATCTTAAAACAACTGCCAGGCGACAGTAGGTTGTTATGGATCTGGAAAAAGAAATTATCAGAAAAAAAGGTAAGGTCTTGGCACTGGATCGGCTGCAAGACACTTACGATGGCTTGCTTTTGGTCTACCGTTACTCTAGCATCTCGTCATCTATGCCAAGGACACTTTACTTGCCAGCACATTACTTAGGCCAGAAGGGTACCTGTGGGACACATCCTTTGCAAATCAAGCACTTTAACCTCTACCACCGCTTTCCCATGAACAGAGCTCCCTTCACAACCCTACACAGCTAGGAATTGTTCACTCTGCCAGCTTGAACCAGAGCTGAGTCATTTCTGTGGAAGGCTACTCCCTACCAACCATCTGCATGAATCTTCTGAATTTCCTCTGCCATCAGCATAGCTTTATTTTAATTGAAGTCATACAATATTATCGTGCTAATACTGTAATGCAGCTGTAGAAAATAAACCACCACAACAACAACAAAACAGACTGAACGCAAAACTTGTATTAATTTTCCAATGTGTTTGCTTTGGTGAACCTTGGAATACAATCTAATATTCAAAAGATTACCAAGATGTGACAAAATGGTATTGTCATATGCATAACTGGTTAAACAGTACAAACAATATAGCAATACAAAAATGATCAGTCACCCTCCTAAGAGCCTGAATGCAGCAGGAAGAATGCAACGGGAAAAAATGTTTCACAAGCGGATCCAAAAGGCAGGCTTGGATCTTCGGTGCAGCAACAACAACAAATAACAGCCGACAAACAGTAAGAGGTGTCTTTCAAAACAGCTCAGCTCATGGTTTATATTGATAACACTCACTGATGATGACTGATGTCTCTCCAACACTTCTTAAGCAATCTTTGCAGACTGATCAAGATGAAAGTTTCCAGTCATTCCCTGGGAGGGAGGGGAAAAAACAAGACAGCAGTACCTGGTAAGCCGCCTAAAACACAGGCTTTCTTCTTGTCACAAGACTCCCTCTTACGTTCTTGGAAAGAGAAGCCAATGCCAGCAGTCCATCTTCAGTGAGCAACGGACAGAGAGCTCAGGCTGGCGTGTGACACCCAGCGCAGACCCACCCGAATCACCTTTGGAGAACCACTGACTCCAGACAACCCCTCATTGCAATTGGAGTCTGGCCGATAGCTTTCCACATGTACGCACCTACATATTGACACTTACAGGCCAATCTGGAGCTCAATCCCATCCCCAAGGACAAAGTAGCTGCAGTCAATATTTACGCTCAGAAGGGACTTAAAGAGAACAAAGCCGTAAGCAGCCTGGCTCTACTTGACATGCTTACCCCATGTGCAAGATGTCACTAGTTCTACTAGGTGAGTAGTCACATGAAGTGATCACCTTCCCCTAGAAAAGATTTCGGGTAATTTGGAGCTAATAAACCCTGGTTCACTTGGAAATTCAGATGACAGGACTCCTGGAGGGCTCAGTAGGTGCTAGAACCGCCTCCACGCACTTCACTTACGCTGACTTCACGCGTGGCCTCTAACGGAGTCTTCACAAAGAAAAAAAAAAAAAAGAGAAAGGCCTAGCAACTACACAGCAGTGGGAAGATGCCATGGAAATAATGAAGGCTTAACTCATACCTGCCATGTTAACACCTTCCAACTTATAGCACAGTCAGAGCTAGTGCCTGTTTACGAAAGCAGCAATTAGCAAGTGATACAAAGTCAGTTATCTGTGGCTCTTACTCAAGCACCCACTCCCAGCTCAGCCATCACCTCACCAAAGTAAGTCAGAAAGTCAAGAGCAAAACTGTACAAACTAAGGAGGACGGGCACTTACATTTGTCCACTAATTTTGCAGTTTGTTTACACAGCCATCTGTGCTCCAAGCTGGACCAACTGCCTACGCCATCATGAGAATTCACACAGTCTTGTAGAAGTCACCATAATCTGTACAGTTATCATCTAGCCAACCTAGCCAACTTCTTTCCATTTAATACTTGTCGTCCAAACACAGAGAACAACTCTGTGGATGGATTTTTCTGGTGCCTATCATGGTGAATGCAGAGATTAATGACTATCTCAAGACTGGTGGGCATTAACGTGTTTTGAACCTTGGCTGTTGCTTTGTCCGCACGTGAATCATCCTCACAGAAAAGCATTTCCACCATTAAATTCTCTCACTGTAGCCTTCCAATAGCTTTTAATACCTTGAAATGTTACAGGAAACTAACCCTGGTGCCTCAAGAAACAGACATCCTAATAATTAAAGCAGACTCCAATGCACCAGCCCTAGCAAGTTTTCAGTGGCAAATTCCAACTCACGCTGGGAATAAAGGGATAACTGTGGCAAGCAGTAGATGTCCTAATACCAAGCACAGATGTAAACACCGCAGGCTGGTCTTGCTCAGATTCAGAGCCAGCTAGCCACCAGACCCGGTCCAAAAGCACAACCAGGGGAGAGAAAAAGGAGAAAAGGTTGAATCAGTGGTATCAGCACCTCTTTTAGTTTCAAGTCGAGGGATGTTTGTGTCATTGGTCTATCCTTCCCAAGTTTCAATATGACAGACAATGTTTTTATTTCCCATGTTAAAGAAGCTGGTAGGAACTCAGTGGGAAACGGGGGATGCAGTCACCCTAGCTGCAGTACCTAGCATCTCTGCAAGACAGCAGCTCCTGAGCGTGGAGCTGTCGGTTCCAATAGACATCTCCCTCATGATGCTGTGCTGGCTCCCAGCCCTGCCCCTGTGCCGTCTTTGGCATCTGTGCAGTACACAGAGACCTCGACCGTGCACTGCTCCCAAAACGGGTATCGGTAGCACAGAAGTGGAGACGGGGAGTGCCAGGCACACTCAATAGCCAGGCTCTGATTGAAGCTACCTCCTCTCCCAGCTGGCATTCAAGACAGGAACAACAGCAATATCCCTCTCGGGCCCTGGAAGGAGGGCTGATAGACTCTACCATTGCAGGAGAGATGGAGAGAAAGAGATAAAGGTTAAAGTGAATGCTCTCAAGATAAACGCCACTGAAGTCTACCAGGAAATGCCAGTGCTCTACTCAAAATCCCGCAAGCTTTCAAAACAGCATTACCCACTCCAGTGACTAGATTACTGCTTCAAGAGGCCTCTTTGAAATTATTTGAATTTCTATCAAAACTGTTTAAAGAAAGCCCATGCCCTACTAATGCTGTTGTAATTCAGACACTTTGAAGATTAGCTAGAGTATTTTACCCTGAGCTGGATGCAAGCTTTACCTCCATTTTTTCCCTCACATATGCTGCAGGAAGAAAAGGAGAGAAGGATGGACGTCTGCCAGTCATCACGGTACTTTAATATCAAAGGATGTCTCAATATGCAAGGCTGTAAGCGAGGCTGAAGAAAACTTACAAATGTCTCCAAGGACTAGAAAATGGTTTTGTCACTACTTGTTAGATCACTGGGAGGAAGATACGGGATGAGTACAGACAAAGTGAAGCAATCACTTCAAAAACTGTATTTCCTCATATGAAACCTAACAAATATCAAGCCTAACCCTTACTCATGCAAGTGTTATTTGCTCACTTGAGCAAATGACTAATCACATGAACAGAGAATGCTGTCAGGGCACCGATAACCATCCTGATAGCAAATAACTGTTAAAAAAAATTAGAAGGGTGTGTACTTGCTTGCATAAAAGAATAGTATTTATTTCAGTAATACCATAGACATGATTCCATTTGCAAAGATTTGCAGAACATGAATTGCATTTGCTACAAAAGCATGTAATTGCATAGTTTTAAAAATCCTGAAACAAACATGAAAGTCCTTTCGAACCCGATTTGCACTGATAGAGACAGTGGAATTTGCATTCAATTGATTTCTGCAGTTAGAAGAACTCAATGGAATTAGGAAGCAAAATGGTTTTCCTTTAGAAAATTAATAGGTATTAAATTTTGTAGTCACTGCAACAGAATAGAAACTTAATTTTCCAGGTGGTCTCACCGATATCAATGGGACTCCCTCAAGCTAAGTAGTAAGAAGGTGCCACTACTGAACATCACTAGAGTGCCAAACTGGAATTGGATGTTATATGCAGCAGGGAACATTTGACAGCAAATATTAATCCATGCTTAAATATTACAGCAATTCATGCTCTAAAAATACATTTTTAAATTAAATATTGCACTGACAAATTTTCTGGCCCTCTTTAAAATATCTCACCTCCAGGATATAATCTTTTTTTTTTTGTAAATCTTAATTGTTGGCCAGTCACAGCTTTCAATATGTTAGTCACTGTTGTGCTGATTGATTTTCTTCTTCATACACTTGTCCTACATTAGCATTTTTATTTGAAAGTTAATCAAAGTCTTAGAAACTTGTGAAACCCAGGTGAAGAGCATGCAAAAGCACAGCTGGCCATTTTAAACCCAGGTAACTACAGACAGGTTCAGAGCCCGGCCAGCGCGGCGGGCACTGCTGCACAACCCCTTGGCTGCCGCGGCAGGAACTCCACCCCTGGGAAACCATGCTCCAGTGAGACCCACAGCAACCACCTCCACCAGCTCGCCCTCAGCCTTTTTTTCCCTGAAGGACTCTCGTGTCCTGTACAAATCTGACTTCTGGCAACTCCACCTGACAACCCACCAACTCGCCAGCTCTGCCACTTGTGCAGTTCAAGGGCTCACCTATGCCAGAGGGGAAAAAGTATGGTCTTAAAACAGGTGGCCAATGTACCGTAAGATGGTGTTTTAGAGACAGCTATGCCATATATTTTTAGTTTAATTTAGCTGGCTATAATGAACCCCATGTTAAAGGGGAAAAGCACAGATAATGAGACCCAACTTCTCCTTTTCTCTCATCTTCTCATAGCACCAACACTGGAGAGACCAGAGTGACAAGGACAAGGGGATGAAGCAGCAAGATGCTAAGATAGTGACCATCAAGAAGAGAAAGAGGACTTGGGTCTACTGGACAATGAGACCAAGAATAGAAACAAGGCAAAGAAAATGGATGGAAGAAAGAATTTTAGGGTCAGAAACAACTATATGTGGAGGAGACCAGAGTGAGAAGTTCATAGGATAAAGGGATAAATGGCTGGAGCTGATGGTATAAAAGCACCCAGGCTCAGCAAGGCAGAAACAGAGAAGGAATTTGCCGCTCAGAGCCCTCAGATCTAAAGTAAACTCTATGGATTTTCCTCTTCTGCTGCTCAGGGCAAAGTATCCACAAAACGTCTTGCCCCCTCACACTCATTTATGTCTGCAGATGAAGGTAGCCAGCTACTGCCATTGGGAACGCTGGCAATCCACAAGGCTGGAGTCAGTGGGTAAGTGCACAATCCCAGGGAGCTGCTCGTATAATTTTACATGATGACAGCTCAGATTTTCCAGTTTGGTTAAGAAAAGTAACCCAGAAAATTAGCTAGAAAACTAAAAATTTATTAGGAATATCATTCAACCCCTCTGAAGACAGGGAATCTAAGACATGAGGCTTTCTGTGACATCACATTTCAGTTTCCCTGTGCCCAGTGATACCGTTAAGTTAGTCCGTCCCCCCCACCCATGACCTGTGCTTCATTCAATGCAGAAAATGGATGCACTTTGGTCGAGAAAGATTAATCTATCACATACAGAATACCTGCTTGGTCTGACGGAAGAGATAGGAAAGGAAGGCACAGCTAGGAATCTGCCTTGTGGTCACCATCCCAATACCTGCTGAAAAGTTACAGTGCAAGATGGAGAAAAGCCATCACATCTGGTCAGTGGTTATGCTCTCCACCTTCCCGATTCCCACGTGGGAGTCCAGAACCCTTCGATCGCAGTTGGAGCTCTGAACATGCGTATGTTAAAACACCACCAAAAAAAGTATAAACAGACGCCCTCCTGGGGCAGGGGAAAACCAGCCTACGTTTCTCAAACATGATGCCAAAAATTGCCTGACACTTTAAGGGAAAATTGTGCAGGGATTGAAGCTAAATTTGTCAAAATGTAAAAGGGAACAACACCTTTCCACTGTAAAGGGGTGCTACAACCACAGTTCAGTATTACATGGTCAGAGCTGCACAGAGAAGCCCAGAGGAAATTAAAAATTCTGTTTCGTTATGGCACATGGATGGGGGGCAGAAACAATACATGGACCACATAATGAACTGTGAAGACTTAAAAAAAAATCTGAACCACTATCCCTTCCCTGAATGAAGCAGGGTCCTGATGGGACTGTGCAATTAGAATGTCATACTGACATCATGATGCAAAGCCAAGGTTTGCACAAACAATCTTAATTTTGCAATTATTAAATCTGCTGCTTTTATCTCTGCATACTTCTGTCTTGTCATATTAATGAAAGAAAACAGGTTATGTTATTCTCATCCTCTACCGCTTTTCCAGGGTAAAGATAGAGTAGGAGAGCGACAATACCAGACACATGCAAATTCCTCTAGAACAACATATGGTGACGATGCAGGAGAGGAGAGCGAGCCCAGGGACGAGGGACCCAGAGGACCGGCGAGCCTGGGCAGCACGAGTCACAGCATGCAGCTGCACGGTCCAAAAGCAGCACAGCGAAGACCTTCCCTGCACCCAGCACGCTTAATCTGCAACTCAGATAATCTACCATGAATAATCGAGAGTTGACTGTGTACAGAACTCTATTAACCTCACAACTCATCGCAGCAGGCTGCGTCCTCCATAAACTGCTTAGTGATCAAGCAGCCGTAAGTGCACGGCCTCTTACAAACGTCTTGAGTCTAGTAATGGGATACTTGCCTCCAAGGCCCTGGCTATACCACATAGCTTCATTTCAGATTCATCGGTTTTGAAGACTTGGGGGAATCCATTATCATCATCTAATCTTTTCCTTGCACATGACAGCCAGATTCCCAGCTCTGCAGCATGACAGGAGCAGTTTCTCCTTTCATCTCCTGGACCAAAACTGTTGAAAGCTTTGGACTTATCAGTGAGAATACAATTCACGAAACTTCCAGCTCAGGATTATCTGATGGGCAGTAGCCGATGTAAAATAAAGCTAGCAACCACATCTATTCCTCCAGCCTTTATGATTATCTGAAATGAAAGATATGACTAGACACAATGATCCTGTCAAGGCAAAGATCAGATGTGCTGACCAGGCACTTACAGCAAATGCCGACGCCAATGTTGTACCTCTGCTGTGAGGGGAAAAAAAAGCAGGGAGGAGGAGGATTTGACAAAAGAGTCGAGGGTGTTTCTGACCACTGAAGTCATATGGAAGCAGGGAGAGAGAGAATAACGGAGCATCTCAGGTTAGCTCTCGGAGAGGCAGCCTCACCTTCTGAGGAAGCTGGCCAGCACAGAGGAAGGATACGTAAGGTACTGGGGACACACAATCTTACAGCTGAAGAAGACTGACAACCTGTCCAGCTAGCAAGCTGTACCGCTACCAGTGTTCACTGGCATCACCTTCAGTGGCATCTCCACAAAGAACACTTCATTATTCCCATGCACAACAGCCACACCAGAAACGCACCCCTGCTTTCACTTGTGCTTGAGCGAAAAAATTTGGAAACACTGTTTCTCCTCGCCTCAAAAACTACAAGCCAACAGTGTCATGTAGGAGACACCACCTGCAAAGCGGATGTCGTGCGTGTTACATCACCGGACTGAAGTAATTATAAAAACGCTGTAGAAATTCTCTAACTCCTGCTAATCTTTCTTTTTTTTTTTTTTTCCCCTTGTTCAGTCACTTAGAACAAATAGTCAAAAAAAAAAAAGGAAATTCTAAGCGTTCTCCATGATTCTCTGGAGTAAGTAATACTCCTATAAAAGCAGTCTGGCAAAGACCTTTTGAGCTAAAGTGATTTGCAATTAATTGCTAATATTTCTAAGGAAAAGTTTCCATTAAATAATACACAGGAATCAGACATCTTGAAAACCTAAGTAAGATTCTTGGAACTACCTTTGGCTAACAGCAGCCAGGCAAAACGACCGCCACAAAGTATAAAACCAGTCATAGCTACCCTCCCACTTTTTCCAAAGCATGGAGAGTAAAAAGCTGAAGTCCAACTCGGGAGGGGAAAAAAGTCAAGAGCCTGCGCCGCAGTTTGTAAATCTAGCAGCAGACCTAAGACGTGGGGGTTTTTTGGCTTTGCAAAAAGTGTAATAAAATCCTAGCCTACCTTTACTTTTAGCCTGAAATATCATTTTGCAGCAAGACTATCTCCAAACATGGGTAGCAACGCAAGTTTCTGCAGGAAAACACCTTACCAAAATTGCTCTGAACCAAAAACCAACCCACCGACCAAAGGCAGCATAAAATGGTTGATGAAAAGTGAGCGTGTTACCCTGTCAAACCCAACTGCTGTAAAACGACAAATAAAACGGACCAAAAAGTAGGACTCCATTTTTAATTGTGCTGAAATAAAGTCGGGATTTTTCAACCAAGCACCAAGTGAGCCGAGACGCGGCGGGAGCCGGCGGGCGCTGCAGCTCCCGCCCGCC
>NW_009234631.1:298-595 GCF_000690835.1 Fulmarus glacialis | reverse complement strand
GGAGCAAACCGCAGCGCTTGTTAATGAAGGAACTTATGGAAGATTGCAAAACACCGTAAATAATTTAGCATTGTATTTCAGGAAAAAAAATAGCTTTCTTAAATCATCTCCTCAATATAACTTGCAGACTTACAGTATGGCCCTGGTAAGTCTAAATTTTTAAAGTAGCAATATTCAAAGAGACAGAGATGTCTGTATTAATTATTTATCCGCTGGTGCCTTCCTTCGTTTCTAACTTATTATTAATTAGGCGCCTCTAGTCTTTCGCAGAGAGCTCCACCGAGCCAGTTGCAGCTT
>NW_009234631.1:0-231 GCF_000690835.1 Fulmarus glacialis | reverse complement strand
AGATGAATAGCTGCGCAGATCAATACTGTGAAGCTATGCTCCAAACGACAGGGTTATTGATAGCTTATATTAATGATGTTAATGATGGAAAAAGGAAAACAAGAACCCGACCAACTTATAAACTTTTTATCTGCTGAAACCCCGCAATCAAGCGGACAGGAGCATGAATTAAGGGGGCTGGAGGTAATAAGGACATTATTTATGAAACCGGATAAATGACTTCTGATAGTT
>NW_009234630.1:0-10549 GCF_000690835.1 Fulmarus glacialis | reverse complement strand
TTATTAAGTAGCATTTCTCAGTTGCAATTCTTATGAAATACATATTACATCAAAACCTCCTCGTTCTGTCTTCAGAATATAGCCAATTATTTATATGTATGTGCATATACTGTTTCACTGTTCATGAACATTTGCATATTCAGCTGAATATTAACAACTAACGAGTATTTCTAAAACAGATCAGTTCTGAAGAAGCAAGTTTACCTATGAAAACTACAACACTGTTGTATTCTCTTTTCAGCATTAAACACAGCAATACACAGGGTCTGAAAAAAAAAATCCCAATGTCTTAAATGCCAGGCTACGGTACTTAGAAGCTATAATATCTGTAAGCTACCTTTCTTCCCTCTTCATGTTGCATCTACAGCATACAAATCTTTATTGTGCTATGCCTTTGTGCATAAGCTCAGTTTTTTGTTCAAAAAGCAACTTCTTGCTACAACAGTGAAACAAAAAACAGCCCTGGTCATTTGCTGTTACTCAGCCCAACCTCTGTACCCCACCAAGTCTCTATTAATACTTTTTATTATTTCTCTAACTTAATATTGGAAAAAATCATGTAGCTTGTTATGTAATAGCATCTGTGATGCATGAATAAAGAGACACTTTCAGAATAGACTAAATTATATTTCTGTTTGCCATTGGTTAATTTGAATTTATTAAAAAGTTGCTTAGTTACTACAGCCAAGGTGAGATGTGGTCAGTGTACCTCACTACTTACAGGAAATGATCTTTGTTATCAGAACTGGTTCAGTGTATTTGTAACTGCTTAGAGGCTTGGAAGCCCGTCTACAGGGCACGCTTTTCCTAACCATTCTTTAAGTTACAACTTATATATCCACATTTTAAAAATCAAGCTTCTAATCTATGAATAGTGAGCAAACTACCTCTGCCTCTTACCTGTAAGACTTTCATCTTGAATAGTGGAAATGCTAAAGGCAAGCAAGTATGCCAGAGGTAACCAGCAGAATCAGAGTTCTTCATTTCTCAGCCTTAAGCAGGTTTTAAGGTAAGGATTTTTACTTCTTAATCCATTTATTCAATTCCAGTTGAATTCAAAAGGGCAGTTAATACCAGTAAGCTGAAAGCTAGATACGTCCTGAAACCCATACAAATGTACTCGGGGTGATGAAAATGGAATTTATGAATTCCCCCCCAAAAAAGGAAAAGCCAAACCAAAACAAAATAAATTACTTCTCATCTAATAGTTGCTGTATGGAGAAATCTAAGGAAAGCTTCTACAAAATCAATTCTAAGTGTTAATCAGCTAGACATTATTTAATAACAAGATGTGCAAAGACTCACCTTAGAGATAACCACTAACGTAACAGAAACAAGTGATAAAACAGAAGATACCTTGCTGGCATGCAGAGGTAGAAGTACTATACATTTTACTTAAGTACTTATATGCATAGGAAACAATCCTGCTATAACTTTTAAAGATGGCCAGCTCTGGTGGCTTGAACAAGGCTATGGTAACTAGGTATGCATATGCTCCAGTTTTAGGCCTACCACACAGGGAACAAGGTGGACAGCTTCTTATGCCAGACGCCTCAGTTTCCTCCCCCATAAAATGAAGGGCTTATTCATCTGCTTCATGGAGAAATCTGTGAGTATAATGCACTTCAAAGTAGTCAGTGTTTATGCATTTGCAGGAGACATCATAGAATCAGGTTTATGAAAACATGATGCTGAGATGTAAAAATCTAGAAAAAGTAAACTTAAGAGAAATAATTGCCACCAGAAAAGAGAACACATCGCATTTTTTTTCTTACTTTCCTTGAATATTTCTTAATATTCTTGAAAATTTTTTCGGATATTGTTGGACAACCATGTGAACTGGGAGCACCTCAAGACAAACAGCATGTTTTGACATGTGCTGAGTGACTGGAGACTTATTTGTTACATTTCTCCCTACACCTAAGCAGCAGACATTCTGCATTTCATTGGCACAGTCCCCCTAGTACTTTGTGCCAAGTAGACTTACAGTGCTGTACCATTAATAACTTTTTTGCAGTAGGCACTTATGCTTTTTAGCACACCTACCATTGGGACATATGGTCTATTGCATCAGCCTTAGTAGGCTCCAATTTTTACCTACAAGGAAATACTTTTTCTCATGAATCCACAGATCGGAATTTTCCTGTCATATTTCCACAAGTAACTGCCTGAAACATCACAAGATACAGTTAAGTACTGATGCAAATCACCCAGTGGGCAAACTGAAGGAAAATGTCTCATCTCCTGGCGTTGTTCTGAAGAGCAGAACATTAATGCCAGCTGTTTATTGATAAAAACCAGTGTCAGATTTACCTCAGTCCCTTCCACTTTAAAAAGATGCAGTCAAGCTTTCTAAAATTGACTTGACTTTAGGCTTGGGACCATTGTCATATTACACTGTTATCAGCGTTTTTTTCCTTTGTTGTTTATTATTTCTTCCCAGTGTATTTAAAAGTGCATCCAAAACAAATAATAAGAGAACTATCCTGCAAAATAAGACGTCATAGAAAAGTCTGGCTTGACTTCTGAAATTATATGGATTATCAGTATTTCTCCCTGAACTTCCTTTTCATATTAATATATACATTTAGCAGTTACAGACATGGTCTCTGCCTTCTGACAACAACCCAGCTCGGAACACCGCAGGTGTTTGAAACAAACTGTTCCTAATACAATGTGTGAAGGCAGCTAGCTGACTTCAGTATAGTCCTCCGTCATGCCTTTTTGTAATATGAGCCATATGTAAGAACACAACTCAGTGCAGCCAGATTCTGGTCATAAGACACTTACATATCCATCACTTAAAGGAATTAAGAGAAAGAAACTAAGTAAAAATATCAATTTTGATCTGAAAGTACATCACAAACTGGCTCACAGCAATGGGAGCTATACAGTCGAGGAAACAATTTTGTTGCAGTGGAATTCTCACAGCTCTATATTTTTATGGTTTGAACAATGACAACCAGTTCCAGGTAGGAAAAGTAGCAAGCATGGTTTGAGCTTTGGTGATAATTTTTTTTAAAATAGCAAAGTAGATTAAAATTGAACTGTGGACAGTTAAAAAACTTGGAAGTCTAAAATAATGCAGAAATTTTAGTTGGAAAACAGAGGCTTATTTTTAACTCAAAAATGTGACAGCCTATGATGATATTTTTATATTATTTCATATTTTTAAACAGTATAATTGTCCCAGAGAATATATTTTTGGGAACTGATTTAATACAGTGTCTTATGAATTAAATAATAAAAAAAAGGACTTGCTGCTTTACCTACAAACAATTGCAGGTTTCCAGACACTGTTAAAAAGATTCACAATATCAGCTTATTGGGGTACTTTATTGGGACTTTAAAATAATCACTAAGGTCTTCCTCAAGACTTCTTATTTTATGCCGTCAGTCCAAATACTTACACGTCTGGGGAGGAAGTGTTAGTAATCTTTTAATTTAAAGAAAACAAACCAATATACATACTACTGCAGCCTATTTTAAAATTTGACGTTAGAGAGCTACTTCTGTGAACTGAGTCAAACCCAGATACTGTTGGCTGGGTCATGTTCTCAGACAATAATTTCCTTGGATGAGGGACACTGTCACTTACTTTGATCTGTAAAATCTTCTATTTCAAGTAATATGTAAGATTTACTTAAAAAAAAATTAACAAAAGCAGCATTTCCCTTTTCTAAACAAATCTGTTTATACCAGTTCCAACAAAACATTACTATTAATAACAAGGTGGAATATCTGTCCCTATAGAAAGAGGCATCCTGCTGTGACACACTATTTTGTTTGCCTTTCATCACTGAGAATATTAATCTCAATGCAATTACTGCTGGGATAAAGATTTATAGTTTCTCAGATTTTGGAAACAGTTAATTAAGCAGCTGCACTAACTGTGTTTCAGTAAAAGAAAGCCCAGAACATTTTGCAAAAGGCAAAGTAAAGCTCCATACTCAACTTTCTGGTTCCAACTGGAGCAACTAGAGCAGCCTGAAAAGAAGAGAAGCCCTTTTCTCCCTTTTCTAGACATGAAATGATCCATGTATTTCACTGAGTCCCATTCCCCTGGCACTTTCATAGTTAAATACTAGGACAAACAGGGATAAGTCTGGAACAAAAGAAATTTCTTACCTCCTTGGAGCATGCACTTGGAAAGAAAAGATCCTGTTTTAAGAGGAAACCTTGATCCACAATTAGCAAGGGCAGGCGAGCTGGATTCAGAGGCACAAGTTCTTCCCGTCTTGTTGACTTTATTAGAATGTGGGATGAAAGTGGGACTGGAGATGGCTTCCTTAGCTGTTCAGAGGTAAGAAAAAGAGATCTTTTGTTTCCTTGAGAGGCTCAGAAGTAACTGTCGGGCTAAAGATGAAACTTAGGATACTTTGCAAAAGTTCCTCTTGTGGTGTCTAGAAGGGAAGAAAGAAGGACTTGGGAAGTTTGATATCTTTAACCTCTTTTCTTGCTTCACTTGGTAGCTAATAGATCAAAGCTGCTAAATGGACTGAAGTCCTTGTTTGCGACTATAAACAAGGCGTCTCCTGGCATTCCCCGTTCCCTCACAGACAATCTCAAAGGATTCTCTTTACTGTTTCTTCTCTCTGGGTTCTCGGCCTGGAGTAATGAGATGAAGAGGGAGGTGATGAACTGAGTGGCTACTTAAAGCCCCACCAACAGCACCAACAGCCCCACTCAGACATCTGGCTCTGCTCTCCCAGATGTCGGAGTGCCAGTTGGAATGTTGCACTAAGAAGGGCTTGCTTTTTTTTCTTTTTTAATGATAACACTGGAGTTTTCAGTCCAAAACTGGTGGGCAGAAGCAAATACCTTGGTGACTGTTAGCCTCCTCACATTAACTTGTTAATGTTTGCTCCGAGCCTTGAGGAATTTAACTGTTAACAATAACACCCAGTTAATGTTGTTATACCCAAATGAGCTGTGTTGCACTAAGAAGGGCTTGCTTTTTTTTCTTTTTTAATGATAACACTGGAGTTTTCAGTCCAAAACTGGTGGGCAGAAGCAAATACCTTGGTGACTGTTAGCCTCCTCACATTAACTTGTTAATGTTTGCTCCGAGCCTTGAGGAATTTAACTGTTAACAATAACACCCAGTTAATGTTGTTATACCCAAATGAGCTGTGCTCCCTGATATTAACTTAAGAAAACTATCTTAACAATACGGTATTTAAAAGAAAAAGAAAAAAGTTTTCCCCCTCAGAAGTTCTGTTCTGACATCCCTGAAAGTAAGAATATATATAATAGATACATTTTACTGCGTTCACATAAGCTCTGAGTTCTGAAAAGTCTTATGTGCATGATTTATATGTGAATAGGGGTGCCTGCTCGGATCAGTAATACAGCTAACCAGATGTGCACGTTGAATACTGTGCTGTTTGTACTGTGTACAATGAAGGAAATCCTTGTACAGGAGAAACAGAATATTGCATAGTTTTAGCTTCCATAGCTTTCTGTAAAAAGTCATTTACTGACTATAAATACCTTTAAAATAGAGTATGGTTGTCACACCCACTGGTTTATAATAGCCAAGCAATTTGAGAATTGATGGAATACAAGCAGAGGACCAGAAATCAGAAGTTTCTATCTGGGTAGTTTTTTTGGCATATTTTCACAGTACCATGGCAAATAGGACCTTTCAGAATCATACAAGAGCCACAGCTGTTTGCATATGCATCAGGATGGATGCTTTTAATGGGCTTTAAATTTTCTACAAATGCAGAAGCATGGCCAAACCTGTAGAACAAATATATGATTACATCTCTATTGCATTTCCTTTGTTCTGCCTAACCATTTAACAAACCTGGCAAAATAAGGACAAATAATTACTGAGGTTATTTGTTTTGAAGAAATGCTATATGATATCTTTTTGAAAGCTATGGCATGTGAGAAAGATTTCAAGATAATTACTCATAACTGTTGTCATTTCCTGTAGCCTTAATTAATATGCTTGTTTTGCTAGCTCAAGTAGTATTCAGGAGACAAAACCCAACAAATTTGTCCATAGCAAGATAAGCAGAGAATAGCATTTCCAGGATTTATTTCCTACAGTGTCAAAAAAAGACAGTTCCTTGCTGTTCCCTACCAGCTTCTGCTTTTCAGAGTTATCTACAAACAGTAATTGATAAAGTTTCATAGCAACTCTGCCAAGACGGAAACTGCCTGTTCCATCACATAGGAAAACACAGTGAACTTTGCCCCAGAATAAAAGAGCAAACCCACAATTTTTAAAGATGAAATTGTTAAAATAGCAAATGAAAGTCCAAATATGCTATGTCAGAAGGAAATTTTATGGTTAAAATTTTCACTAGGATATAATGATTAATTAGAAAAAACCATTTAGATAAAGGGGTTTTAGTTGGTGTTTTTTGTTTGGGTGTGGGTTTTTTTTTTCCTTCTTTTTTTCTTTTTATACTCTAATCTTCCTTAAGCATAATTAGAAATTACCTTAGCTTTAATTGTCAATTAAAGAAAGTACCTTAAGCTGAGAAGTGACAACAAATTTAAAAGTCATCGATTCTGCTAGCCCTTGCAAGATATACTTTGCAAATCTGTTATGCAAATATTGATCTATTAAATTGCAATTCTACTGCAGCTCCCTGGTGGAATGCCACAGTGCATTCATTATAGGCAACACAGGGAAGACAGTCCAATGGGGAGATCTGTGATCTGAAAACAACACAGATACGATACAGCCTCGCATCATTTACACAATGTCCAAACTGTATGTTGTAAGTCTTGAGGAACAGAGGGTATTACTATGGCTCTTATTCAAGTTAGGAATCTAGCAGAGTTAATCACTTAATAAATAAATCAGCTTGAATAATATCCCATTTGTATATTCATCTTCAATCTGTGTATTTATGTGATCAGCCTTGAGTGATAAAATATTTAAGATAGAAAGTGAAACTAGTTAGTTATCTACAGACAATCAAAACAGTGTCGGACATTACATTGCTACAGGACTTCAGGGTATGCCCAAGTGCTTTGCTGGAATAGGGCCTAAATATGAAAAATCTTTGTTAACCCTCTGATCTGTCTTGGCTGAAAGTCATCAGACTGACTTCAGAGCATTTACTTTGCATGCTGGCATGAGTTAAAGATTGAAACATCTGATGTTAATTTTAGTCCTACTCTGACTTTCCTGGGGTTTTGTGGGATTAAGTCAGAATGGTGATGCTATTCCAGGGTAGAATTTTTGTAGCAGAATTCAGCTGTGTTCTGTTTTACATAGAGGAAAATATTTAATGCATAAGTACTGTGCTTACTCAGTGAGTGGTAAACCTATTTAACAAAAGTTAAATTGTATCAAACACACAAACCATGAATTTCTCTTAGGCTACACAGAACAAAAAGCCTTTATGGGCACCATTCCAGTTCCAATGCAAACGGCAGAGAAAGGTGTGAGAGCTCCTAACCCAACAAATGCAGGAAAACATCCATCCACGTATCATCACTCTCAAAACAACTGTTTTCAATAACATGAGCTATGCTTTACATAAATGGATGTTTAGGAGAAAGTACAAAGCAATACTTGTTGCAAGATCTGATGTATCATTTTTGATATACGGGAGAGAATGTTTTCTTCTTGTCTCCCTCTCTCTCAACACTTTTTCCCTTTCTCTTTACAAAGCACAGAGGAGTATCATGTAAATTCTAAAGTTTTAACCAGTGTGTCTGAGACTAAAGCCATGGTGCTACTTCTTTAATTAAAGGAATTCTCAAAAGGGCTTCTAGATGCAGGAAAAAAATAATAAGGCGCATGGATTTAATTTTATGCAAGTTCTTCATTGAATTGCAAATATATACGACCTGGTTTAAATCAGTGAAGGAGGGGAGCTTGAGCAACCACTCAGGCTCCACTCTCGCACATTAATAAATACCCCATAGAGTAGTCTGATATCCAAGAAAAGACTATCAAAATTATATTGCTTTTATTATTTAGAAATATTCCACGACACAATGTAATGCAATATCATTTTAGCAGAACAGCTAATGCCTTGGGAAGCAGAATAGTTATAGCGCAACAAGCACCTCACCAAGAACTTACATAAGCAAGAACTGCAAGGCCTATTCTGTAAGGCTTTAAGCCGGTGAGTGTGTATTTCCTTCTGAGATATTGGCTCTGGCAGGAGGTACAGCAAAAGAGCATCACAGTTCATGTACTGGGCATTTTTTCCCCTGTAGTTAGAACTAGACATTGGCATTTTATTACTAAAGAACATATTTTAAAGAAGGAAGCAAACTGTGTGTAATGGGAAAAAAAAATTTCTTAGAAAATTTCCTGCCATTCTAAATTTTTAAGACATATGATTGTTACAATAAGAATATAATTCCCAATCAACTTTTATGCAATTTAAAATATTTTTTCACAGCATTATGTAACATTTCCATTAACTCTGTCAGGTTTTTTTCAAAGGCGGTCTGAACAACAGGTATGCATCATAACTATTGGCACAGTGCCATTTTTGAGGTCTCATATCTGTGATCACTGAAGAGAATGGGCAAATTCCTATGTATATTATTGGTACTGGGTCAAACAGAGACTTCTGTGCCAGCTAATCCAGTGGCATTGTTATAAAATGTAAAGAATTTTTAAAAGTTTGTCAAATGGACATAGTCACAGCTAGTGTAGTAGGGTAGGTACCCCAGAACTGTTTAATCTGAATTGCACCTTTTTCCACTTCTGAGTGGCTTATGAGGAAACTCTTAGCTTCTCAAATGTATTTTCTGTAAAGGTTCTAGAATTATTTCTTGGTATTGTGGCATGTATGAAATATTTATAACCTGAGTTTCTATAATCTCACAGAGATTAAATTGTGCAACCTTGCAATTCCCTTAATTTAACAGGTAGAATCATATTCTCAGAGAAAACACAGACACAAGAGTTTACTTTCTAAGAAACTTTTTTTGCGGGGGTGGCAAGGGGGAACATTCCTTGTTGATTTGAATACTTGTGAAAAGAAAACATGAAAGGGGTAATAAAACACTCAAGTAACATCACTTCAAAAAATCAAACTAATATTAATGAAAAGTGTTTTACAGTATTCATGCTGCACTTTTTTAATGCAGCGGGGGAGGTTAGAAAGGTAAACTAAAGTGTTCCAAAATAGTTATTAAATGAAACATAATATGTAAAGATGTGAAGTACTCCTGGCTTTGTTTAGCAGATGGACATCAACTCCTGAAAGATCTGTATGTACTCAACTACTAAGAAAATAATCCCAAGTATCTGTGGGAAAGCGAGTCTCCTAAGTCAGGACTCCTCGTCCTCCTCCAAGTCAGGTTGCATAACAAAGTTCACCTGCAATGCAGTACCTTTCTCAGGATGGGCACAATCAAGAGTCTCATTGCAAAATGCCCTTTGTGGGGCCCTGGTCTGTACAATATGGCACAGATTTTGGGCAGGATAATTTATTCTGCACTGAACTCCCTGCTGTCAGAGCTAGACTGCTGCTAATAGCTGAGTTGCCACCCTACACCACACTGCAATCTGCAAGGTAGACTTATTTAGTGCACTGCAAATCCTTTTACCTCTGCTGCTTTGTAACAAAAAGATAATACTCGTTACCCTGTGAGTGCAGAACTTAAGAGTTTATTCATTGTGTGCTGTTTGCAGTTCTGACAGTATCAGAAACTGTACTGATCTAATGGAAAAAATTGTATTATGCCAAAGCCATTTCTATATGCCTTTTCCTCCCACAGACTTTATTTACCATAGGGTCAGCTAATCAGCTGACCTGTTCTTGTGCCACTGAGCTGAAAATGGCTCTTATGGTAAAAGTGCACAAATATTTCATTCCCAGGGAGAAATTTGAAAAAAAAAAGAAGATTGTTCAGTCCTCTTCCAAACCGAGAATCAGGTTTACCTGTTTATTCCTTGATCTAGAGAGCTAGTATCATTTAAGAAACCATAGGAAAAAAAACCATGTTGAATGCAAGAGGCTAAAGCTTTTCAACTTATAGTAAATCCTGGTTTCTGAAGCTTCTGCAGAAGCACAGTTAATTAAATGACATGAAGCAGTACTACACCTTGGTGATATCTGTTTATTCTGATTCAACCACTTCTGGAATTTTTATAGATTAAAATAATCTAGAGAGGTCATAATAAATGACTACCATAATAAATGCTATCGTAAGAAATGATACCATGCCATGAATAAGTAAGGTAACCTCACTGATTCATAAAGGCTTAAAGTTAAATTCTGCACCTACTGATTTTCCAGTTCACCTTTGAGGTAGTTTTTCCTGAATCACTTCACATACCAGAAACCAAATATACGTGTGTAGGCAATGTGAGGGAATCTCAGTGTTTTCTGGTACACAGACATTAATACATTTCTACTATGCAGCTAGTGAAATAAAATTAATTCCTAGAGATCATGGTCTTCAAAGGCAGAGGTTACAGAGATCATGAAAACTGAATGTAGAGTCTTTGCAAGTTTGGGGCCTTATCTGATATAAATGCAATTCAACTAAGGCCAATTAAATGGAACCTATCAATTTAAACTAGATGAATCATAGAATCATTAAGGTTGGA
>NW_009234629.1:0-1934 GCF_000690835.1 Fulmarus glacialis | reverse complement strand
GGGACAGCCCGCTCCTGCGCCTTTAAGATAATACTTCTGAGTGTTTATCTACAAAACAAAATATTTCAAGTCTGTTTCTAATCTACCTTATGAGCTAACTTTAATGCAGTAGAAAACAATACGCAATAAATTGCTTTCCAATAACAAAACAAGTTTACTGATGCTTACCAGATGCCTGCCTCTGTCTAAATTCAAGAGCATCCAATATAATGGATTAACTCTGATTTAGCCTTCATTTCACAGACCAACACACCAGCCATTTGACTGGACTGAGTTTGAGATGGACATTATCTTACTTACATAATGAAAACATTTACTGTTATTGCTGAAACTGCTGAAGTCCAAATAATACCTTCAAATGACTGAGGAGGGACTTGATCCTTCTGTGGCTTACTGCTCCTACTATCTAGCTGAGGATCTTCATGTTCTGTCCATTTCTGTATCAGGGAGAAGAAGATTCTTGCTCTTTCCCAGCCATCTGCCTCCACGGTATATTCATTACTATGCTGCTTAAAACCATATGTAAAACTTACTGTTGTTCCCTGCATATTGTGTTGCCTTATCAATACTTTAACTTCTTTCCTTTCCACCTTCCCCCAAGTTTGGCTAATACTGACATCTCATCAAGATTTGAGCCTATGAACACCATAATTCAGGGTTCTGCTTTGCAAACTGATGATACAACACTCATGTAGGTGGCGGTCATTTACCCAGAGTGGGCTCTGTGCACGGCAGGGGTTAGGTTTAGGCAATATAAAGCCTGTGAATGCCTCAGGAGCTGGTTTCACACAGCGAGTTACCTGCTGTTCTTTTTAGCTCTTTCATATGCAGAGGTCAATACTTTTGTAGAGATTATCCTTTTAAATCAATGTCAGCTGATTTATACTCAGATCGGCTTACACAAAGTCTGATGGTATTTGAAGCTGTGGGAGGAATGTGTGTGAGCAGGGAATGCCATGCTGAAAGTTGGCCATTAGTGTACATCCAGGCTCTGTTAAAGCATTTTGCAGCTTCTTTAGCATCTACATACGACATACAGCAGATTTGCAACACTTCAGCAGGACAGTGCCATTAATCTCCAGATAGACTACTGAGATCAGCACTGATCTCGTGTTTGGATCCCCTAATCCACGAACCCTGTGCCCAGCAGGACCCCTCACTGCGTTAGCTTGTTCCAGAGGCACAGGACTTGATCTCAGCCTGGACTCTCTTAACTCGTAATACTTTTCACAGTTCCTCTGCAAGCAATGTAATGTAGTGACTGAAGACATAGTCAAGCATTTAAGTACATGATTAACCTAAAGTGCTTGAATAGAATTGTTGACTTCGGCAGGGCTGCTTGTATACTTAGAGTTAAAAATGTGCTCAAGTGCTTCACAGATCAGTTAATTATCATTAAATACATGCAGAAACAGAAACACAGAGATGACACAACCACAGAAATACTGCAGAATACATCTCCTGGAGCAATAATAGCAAATCTTGGTTTTAGGTGCATCTTTAAAGTACATACTTCAACATTAAGCCAAGAGGATATTTGATTTTTATAGAAGAACACAACAGACTCAACACGCAAAACAGGAATACAGTTAACCTGCTTCCAAGATGTGCCTGTTTCCTACAGAATAATTGAAATTCTGTATAAACGCATGCCAATAGTAAACTATAGAATATTGAAAACTTTTTAAGGAAAGGGGCCAGTCATTGCTGCCCCCTCACACAATACAGAAATCACTTTTTGTTTAATTAAAAAAAAGAAAAGAAAAACAAACCGCTCTGCTGTTTTGTTAGGTTTTTTCCCCTAGGAAGTATGGGAAGGGACCCTTGCAGGGGTCCTGTTCAAGGTCCTACGGACACCCTTTCTCAGGCCTGCTCGCGGTTGGCGGTGAGCGGGACGCTGGGGCTCAGGCCGGCTGCCGGCCCGGGGCCGCGGG
>NW_009234628.1:0-37224 GCF_000690835.1 Fulmarus glacialis | reverse complement strand
GGTCTGCAAAAGATGATGAAGAAAAACCAGGCTTGTCAGTGGGTTTAACATGACAAAAAGAGTCCAAACCTTCATCTGAAAAATGTCTGGTTCTGCAAAGCAGGAAAGATAGAGAGCTGCTGCACACACACAGTTGCAGAGCCACAGCAAGAGCAGTGGAAAAAAAAAAACCTCACTCTGGCATCGCAGCCGTATGGGTGCTAGATTAAGAGGTGGGAGCAAAATCCAACGTGCTGTAGAATATGACCCAACACAATCCTAGCTGACAGGGACCATAGGGGCACCAGGGTCTGCACGCAGTCATTCACATGCACACACGCACTTAGTGTGGAGAGGAGGAAGGGAAAGTAGACACAATTGTCACCCTGAGTGCCAAACAGAGCCCTGACTGGAGATCTGCCATTAGTAATGGGCTACAAAGCCCGTTGCACTGTCACACTCGAGACAAAGATGAAAGAACATGAAGTGAGTCTATGTTTCCATCTACCCCCCCCCGGGCTACATTTTTCATTATATCCATTATTTTTAGTGGACACAATTGTCACCCTGAGTGCCAAACAGAGCCCTGACTGGAGATCTGCCATTAGTAATGGGCTACAAAGCCCGTTGCACTGTCACACTCGAGACAAAGACGAAAGAACATGAAGTGAGTCTATGTTTCCATCTACCCCTAATAGAAGGGCTGGTCTACATTCTTCATCATCATCATCATTATTGTTGTTGTTATTATTGTTGATATTATTATTTCTGCAGCATTTTTACTCTGTTGGTGCAGAGTTGTCATTCTGATTGTGCTGCAATAGCAACACATAGCAACTTGCATGAACTGTTATAAAGCTGCACGTATACTTAAGGGTACCTCACTGGTGATACAAGCACATTTACCTATGAGGGAGCAAGAGAGAGGACTATCTGCTGTTAAATGAGTGCAAAACGTTGTTTGGACCCTGAACTGTAAGTGAACCCCGTGCTTTCAAAAACCAAAGGATGAATGTGACCAGTGTCTGACACGTCTCTAGAGCAGCTCCTGAAGCATCCCATGCTGAACTGCAATTACTGCTGCTGACTAAGGTATCATTTGCTGCTGTTTAATCGGTATCTACAGCTTCCTAGTATTTTTCGAAGGTTTAACATGGTATGGTCAAATAAATAACTATGCGCTGTATTTATTTATATGCAATAGATTCTGGGTAATAAGCTTATCAGTTGATACGTGTCTTAAGAAAAGCATGGGTTAAGTAAACCCCACATGTATGAGATTAACATACATCCTGCTGTTGTAAACACCTGCGTGCCATACTCCGCAGTCACTGTGCTCTGTGGCCATCACAGCCTCTCCGAAACGCTTGCTCTCTCCCAGGATACGACCCCAGCCCTGTGAGCACTTACAGACCCACTCACGTGCACTACACCTCCACTGGTTTCACTGGACTAGTCAAGGTCATAAAATTAATCATCTTTACAACTGTTAGTAGGATTAGAGCTGTAATAATATTTTGGGTGCTTCCTACCTTCCTGAATTGCTGCCACTGTTGCTTGTTTGACCCGTAACATATTTTATAGGTTTCCAATCTTTGAGCACAATGGATTAGAAAGGAGGTTAATTATGCATAAGATAGAAAGAGTTATGTAAATATAAACCCAATATAATGTATTATTTACATACAGCCTGTACTTACCCTGAGTAACTTCTAGAGAAACCTTGGCTATCACGAACGGCTCGCACCTCGTTTCTGAATCTTAGTCCAGAAAAGAGTGGAGGATTCTGGCTACCTTAAACTGCTGCTAATATTTTCTAGACTAGAGCGTATTTGTATAAGAACATAACTCAACATAACTCAACACAGATGGACAACAAACAGGATAAATCTCTATCATTTATTACATTTGCCTAGCGATCAAAGGTGTCTAACTAGACATTTTTCCTCATTGGTTGTTTGCATTAGATATGCAAATCTTCTTTCTTGCAGAGCCATTTCCGAATATATTTGCAAGGCTATTGATGTCCATTACTTCACTTAAATATAGATCAGAAATACTGACAAATATTTTCATTCAAAGAGTTTGATCATTTTCAGATTACTCTCCATGCTAGTAATTAACCTCAGTCAACACCCTTCCATAGCACTTTCAAACACAGTTCCTAGCAAACATAAAGTTTCATAAATATGTACTAAATAACCTTAAAGCCCTTTATGAATAATTATGAGTTTTTAAGTTTTTGTGAATCTGCATATTAATTCCATTCCATAAATAATACATGAAGCAAAAATCCAGCTTGTTTGGTGTCTGGGGACAGAGGAAGAAAAGGAGGGGATAATTATCAGTTAATGTGGGAAAATACTTAACCTAAAAGATTATCTTCAAAACTGATGACTCCATAGGTTTGTATATAAGTGTGTATAAACACACATATATAAAAACATATATATATAAAGATGTGTATATCTGCAGACACAGTTCAGACGTGCATCCATCTGAAAGAATGCTTTCATTTGAAGCGTGTTACGCTTCTGTCTCCGCTGTGCCATGCTGAGCTCTTTAAGTGAAAAGCAATGTGATGAGCTTAGCCTCCACACAGTCCCTCTTTCTATAAATGTACGTTCCCCCAAAGGTAGAAAATTAATGAGAGGCTGCTGACTAAAATTACTACATTTTGCCTTCTGTGGGACATTATGGATTTAAAAGATAAGAGAGAGTGCAGCAAGTCCAAAAACAATTTCATTTCATTAATCCCTTAAGTGCCTCGGGACGAGCAGCCCGTGTCCAGCAAAGGTGACGTTACACCAGCTTTTGCATGCCTATTGCACCGTCATCCGAGCACGGTACCTCAGCACCTTGTGTGCTCTGCTTCTCGTCTCTGGATGGAAGACATCCAACAAAAAGATGGAGTGGGAATGATATATGGCTGAATGGTCTTAGACTGACGCTTCCTGGATGCACACTGACAATAATAGGAAACGTAAGGGGTTTGCAGAGCCAGCTCTCCGCTGATGCACTGCTCGGGTTTTTCACAGAGTTTACAGTAAAGAAAAGGTATTTTCCGGTCAATTGTTTTTTCCACATAACAAAATGGAAACTATTATTTTTAAAAACAACCCAAGAAGATATTAAATGTTTGCCTTTGTCACGGGACTGTAACTGTGTATATTTGGTAGAAGTGTATTGATTACTGCATCTTTTATAGCCGTGATTGTTTAAGAATATAAACACAGCAAGATTTGTCAGATAAAGTACAGCAGATGTGGTGGAAAATGCATACAGATTTTGGGCACTTGAAACAGAATTTACGTGTGTGAAACCCTGTATGTACCCCACTGCCATTTGTAGTTCATAGAGTCTTTTGAGAGAAAATTATCACATTTGAATTTTATATTTTTAAATAAAGAACTCCATTTGTTTTTTATATATTAATCTACCTACAAGATGAAAATAGATTTCACTTTTCATTTCAAGTCTTTTAGATCTATTTCATTTCATGGTCCTGTTCAGCGGCTGGTTTGAAGCATGAAAGGCAGTATTTAAACATTTTAATAAAAATGAGCAACTAAATAGCAAGCCTGTTCTCTTGGGTTTAACACAAACAGAAAATAAAAAAAGGAAAACTAAACTTATAAAAGAATTTTGAGAGATGCAAGTGCTCTCCTGTTGCTATCGCTATTTTCTAGCACTGCAGCATCACCGGAGGAATGCCTCGTTTTGCAGTGCAGGTGGCAGAGAAGCTGGCCAGGAAGGTGCGTTATACACAAGGTGATGGGAGCTGGTAGCATGAACTGTTGAACAACAGCCTCAAGAGACTGGTACAAGTCTACCCCAGCTGAAGGGCTATCCCAGTCCATGGATGAGTCCTCCTATAAATCTCTGCACCTCTTTCCCCAGGCAGGAGTGTCCTCCAGGCAGCATCAGGAGTCCCCTTGGCAGCTGGGTGACCACGGTCACTGAAACGGAGCCGTGCGAATGCTCTCGTCCCACACTCTGGTATGGACTTCAAACCATGTTCTCACATCTCGCCCTTCCCACAGCCACCATGCGCACGACCTCCAGCCCAAACACAGCTCCCATCTACCAGAGATTGCTTTCCTCTCTGTTCTGCCAGCAAAGCTGCTTGTGTTATTGTTCTCTACCCCTCGCTCAAAGTGACCTGTGGTAGGAAAGATCTGCTATTTAACCTGTTTAAACCAATTTAACCAGCTTGACTCACGCAGTCAGTAATAAAAGCGGTTAGGTGAGTGGCTGTACCACCATATCAGAAAGGTTGATAACCTCTGGCTGGAGAGTGTGAGAAACAGTGGGAATTTAGCCCACCCCTGCAGGGGGCTGTGTACAGGCGGAGGAAAGCACCGTATTTCACTCTTACACCAGCCCTTGCTTTTGTGCGTGCACGGAAGAAGCAGCGGGAAAAGAACCCCACAAAAGTGGCTGAATCCAAAGTTTGACCTGAAGCTACTCTAAAACTTTCTGGGAGTGAGGGAGGGACTGGTGGAAGTTTTGGTAGTACTATGTCTCTTCACTGAAAGCCTGTTAATTAATCATAAAGACTCAGCTGGAAATAGTTTCTGGAAAAAAAAAATATGGAGCACCCCAAACATGTTTTCTGTTAGAAATGGGACACAGAGTTGAATAAACTATTTTAAAGGCCAGTATTACAGTTATTTGGGAATCTGTCTCCCTTGTAAACCGGGAGGTCATTAGGAATTTGTAAATTAACTATTTTTATTGCACAGGAAAAAAAACCAGCCCATAAAATATTTAATTGTTGTTGCTGTGTCTCATGGAAGGCGAGACTTCTTGCCTCCGAAATGCTTTATGTGGATACAAACCTGTTGATGAGTGGTTTAAGCTAATTCTTATGTGTGTTGGACTCATAAATTCATAGACTTTAGTATGAACTCAGCTGCAGCCTATGTTATTGGTTAAACTGTTTTCATCTCAAACCCACTCTGAATCCCCAACAAAAATAGTAGGCCAGATGCCCAGACTGCAGCTAGAGACCCTCATTAGGCATCATTTGCATCCTATTAACCACTGAGCTGTGGGTCATTCGCTGCCTGTCAACCGTTCAAGTCATTCCTTTTGTGTTAATTAGTAGAGAAATAAGGAGTTAATGAAGATCTTATGATCTGTGATGATTCATCTTTGTTGTTTCAAACGAATCCCTGCTCTCTGAGCACTCCAATGAGCTCCTACACACCGAATAATAGAGAAATAGTCAGAGGGAGCTTAGGGCGGCCTTTGGAGTGTTGTTCTCCAGGGACCTTTTGCATGGTGGGCTTTGTTAGCTAAAGATTAGAAGGAGTTAATTGCTTCAAGATTGCTAGCAGATTAGGTTACAGGGTGTCTTGTATCTATGTAAGCATATGTCAGGTCTAGTTAAAAGATAGAAGATGCTTATTTTAATAAAATTACGAAAGAAATAATTAATTTGTCATTATAGCGAAAATCTTATTTCTACTCTTAATTTGAGCCCTTACAGATAAATGCAGTGCTGGTTTTGCCCTTGTTTTCCTTCTCGAAAGGGGAGAGCACGGCTCTTTGCTGGACAGCATGGCTCCCTAGGCTGGTCCCAGGCTTTCGCCTGACTTTCCGTCCCTGTTTGAGGAGGGTGGAGCAGGGCTGGGCTGCGCGGGGGCTGCGGCTCACACCTCCTGTGGCTCCTCTTCCTCTTGCTCCGAGGGAATAAGGGCTCACGGGCTGACTGAGCGGTTTGTCAACCCTCCTCCCTGGAAAAAATGGTTTTCCTGGAATGGACCTGAAGCCTCACCCGCCCCTCACCGGGACGGTAGTATCGCTTCCACGGGGCAGGATTTGCTCCAGCTCCAACAAAGAGAAGCAGCTCCTACACCCTGAAGTGCAGGTGTTCGGGTTTGCTCTTTCTTTAGTGCCCGCTGATCCCTGCCGCTCCAGGGAGCTGCTGGTGCCAGACCTTCCCAGGCAGCACCAGCCAGCAGATGCCATAGGTCCCAAAGATGGCTGGAAACTCCTTTTTTCAGATTTTTCAGTGAAAAATCTTTTTTTCAGACTCTTCATTTCAAAAATAACAAACAAACAAACAAACAAACTAAAACCCCACAGCCCCCTTCCCCAAAGTGATTACCTCAAGGCTGAAAGAAGAAATTGTTCCTACGTCCACACCAGCTCTGATCCTCAGGTGTATTTATTTTTACAACAGGCAAATAAAGTTGAAAGTTTTGTTTCTTCATCTCCTAGTTGCTTCCTCTGGAGCAGAGACACTGGCTCAGGAACCAGGCTGGCACGGCTGGAAAGGTTAATGCCTCTTCTCCCCCCAGGGCCTTGCTGCGGGCTGCTGCTTCCGACAGCAGCAACACTGGAACATGCACGGGCCTTCATCATTTATGGCCTGGATATATATTAAAATAAACCCAAAATTTAATATTCTGGGCTGCAAACCAAAGTAGGCCAATAAAGAACAGCTTCTTGATGTGGAGGATGGTTGCTGCTTTTCTTGCCGTGGTGGAGAGAAGCTGAGGTGCTCCCTAAATTGGGCTCCTCGTGCAGAGGCTCTGCTGAACTCCTCAGCAACTTTCTGAATTCCCATGATGGGGGGGACATGGACAGAGGGCGTCAGGAGTGCTTCAGGCCAAGAGATAATTGCTCCTCCTCTTTCTCCTTGCTGGATTTGTGAATGGTACTTTAGTTCTTTTAGGAAACTAGTGCCTTGCTTCTATTTAAAAAAAAAAAAAGCCCAGAACTGAAATTAATTATTTAGGTTTGCCAAATACTGTGAAAGTTTTTATTTAGACCTTTTTTTTCCCTGTACGTCTATCAGGTGGAAAATAAAATTAATTATTTGTTCAGTGCTATATTAAAGTGTCTGTGAATGTTGAGGTGCATTTTAGCAATGAATAATATCCTAAAAGAGCTCAGGACCTGTCTGAAGAACTCTGCTGCTCACTCTTCTCCTTTCTAGCTCTCACAAATAGTGCATCGGTTAGAAATGGCTATTTTCTTGTTTGTGAAGAAACACTGTGCAAATTGCAAACACTTTTTTACATCTTACTGTGAAAATTGTATATAATTCATGTCTTCCTGACTTAAAAAAAAAAAAGTCAGATATTTGGGTCCTCCTAAATAGCATTTTCCTCATTTCATGGGCAAAGCCAGGGGGATAGGCTTGGTGGGGCAGGCGAGCAGCATAGGTTAGTCTATCCCCTCTGGCTTGTACAGGTCCTTTGCTCTGCCCAGCGAGTCGGAGGGTGGGCGCAGGACCCGGCACCCTTGTGCGCTGCATGAACCGAGCCATGCCGCTCCTGGCTCGGGGGTCCCACCGGCACCTGGAAGAAGGAGATGTCCTGCAGAGGCTTTGCTGGGGCTGGGGCTGAGGCAGCAGCACCGGTGAGCCCGGCGACCTCAGCAGCCATTAGTAAATAACTCCCTGGCTGGTTCATTATGTTAGAGTCCCTCCCAACTTTAATTGCTCTAAATGAAGAGAGGTTTCACGCCGCTTAGATGTTAAAGGGAAAAAACCCTACCCTGCCCCTACAGACGCACGCACAAGAGGAAAAAAGGGAGGCCAGTGCAAGTGATAAGGGAAAGGCGGCCGTGACTCTTGTGTGACTTCAGAGAGCTGGAGGAGATGGGAATGTAATTGGAGGTGGATCAGGTGCCGGAGGAATCACAGAAAGCGGGCAGGGGGTGGGGTGGGAGCAGGGATGCAGCCCGCGACGCACAGCCCAGCTCCTCTTCAAATAACCAAAGCTAAGGCCGAGCAAGTGCGGGGCCACTCCTTAAGCATCCCCTTAAGTCTAGCCCAGGTTTCACTGCCTGCAGGAGCACAGTGGCAGCTATAGATATCTTTTTTCTTCTCCTGCGACATCAGAAAGAGCCGGCTTTTGCGTGGGGGCGGGAGGGGGGAAGAGGCAGAGAGAGAGAAGAGGGAAAAAAAATAAGCAGAAGTAATTTATTCGGGATCTTTGAGAGGATAATAGCCAATTATTTGTTTATAACACTGGTTAAATTTTCATTAGGCAGATTAATGGAATATCATGTACTGTCAACATTGGACTGAGGGGTGGTCTGTAAGAGATAAACGGGCAAACAGTCGATGTGTCTCCCTGAGTAAATTAGTTTTTGCTTTCCTGTTTTTCATATGAAAATGGAAAGGTGGACAAGGTGGTGCATTTTAAAACAGGTCTCAAGATGGGCCAAATCAGTTAAATATGAAAGCAATTCCGGTAATAAATACATTATAATAACTTAGCATCGTGCCTATCATTTTGATTTCATGAAAGTCTGGGATAATGTAGATTTTTAACCTGCTCTCTTAATACACATTTCCTCTTCCTGAACTTCAGCGTTTCTTGCTGTGAGGTGAAAGCATATTACTTTTTTTTGCCTGATTTTTCTGTGTAATCTGTTCAGTATTACAGCTGGTAAGTGCTAGAGGCTCACAGCTCTTTCTTGTGAATTCTGGTATTATCATACTGGATAGCATGAGCAGTCCCCTCTAAGTACTGTATTATCAGCATCAGAACCCCTGAGTGGTTGTGGTTGCATATCCTCCTCTTCTGAAGTCAGAATATTTCTTAACGTATTAGCCTGGGATTTTCAGACAAGCCATGGAGAGGCAGACACCCAAATTTCAGTGGGAGTCAGGCCCATAACCGACTTAACCTCTTTGAAAATCTCAAGACATTTTATAGAAGAGCAAAGCCGTGCAGAGGGTCTCGTCAGCCTCATCACCTTAATTTGACTTCACAGCCCTGCCGCTCTTGGCGCTGAGCAGGCAGGTGGAGAAAAGAGGTCCTCTCCACTGAACACAGCAGGTTTAAAACAGGCCCCAGACATTTCATTCAGACTTGACCACTAATAATTACAAAGTACAAAAATGGCCTCTTGCTATGAGGAATGGCAAAATATTTATTTCTGATGACATATTATTATGGCAGTGCCACGTAGGTTTCCATTTACAGACAGCACTTGGTGACATTTGCTCTTTTAGGTCACATCAAGTCTGCTTGATTTTGAGGCTGTATAATTCTTCCAAGAATAATATTCATTCTTATGCTTCTTAAAATGGTATTTTTAATATCCATCTCTACAAAAATGATCTGATATTTTGTCTACAAAATCCCCAAGTACTTACATAACTTGTTAATAAAAATTCTTAGACATGGTGAGGGGACAACTCATACTTCTCACGTGTTACCCTGACTTCATCAGAACATCTGTAAAGAAAACAGAGCTGAGAATTAAGTAACGATGCATGGCACTGGTCTGAAACCATATTCCTCAGGTTTGTTGTTGCAGCCTTCTTAAAAGTTCCCCTCTCCTGTGATCATAGACCTACCTTTGGAAGTCAATTCTCTCTATTTTCATCAACCAGGAGGCTCACTGTGCTCTTCTTCTGCCACACAACATGGTACCTCGCCATGTGTCAACAGAAGGAGCAGCAGCGACAGCTTGGCTCCAGGCCACGCCAGTGTCTTCATACTGATCTCGAGGGATAAGAAAGTTCACTCCAGATTCTTAAATTCATTTATCTCTTAAGTATGGTATTGTGGACTGTTTTTTCCAAGTAGAAGGTGTTTATTGATAGAAGGTGTTTCCCAACATGTATAAGGTGTTTCTCATCTCTAAATGGTTTCTACATGCTTTATAGCTTTAACTGTGGTTTATTCTCTTCCTGAAAATGTAGCAGTCCAGCGAGGCAGGGACCCCGCCACACACGAGTAGTCAGGTGCATGATCGTAAATCAGTCTGAAATCAACCTGCAATATCGACAGCTGTCGATAAACACCAGGCACTGAGTTACGTGTATGAAAAAAAGATACAGCTGATGTCTTTGACTTTCAAAAATGGAAAGGAAATCCTGTTTTCAAAGCAACCAAGGTTGTAGCTGAGATTCTTATATTGGACTTTACTTGTTGTATAGACTCAGTTGCCATGGACCTGCAGGTATACGATGTATGGTTTTCACTTTAAACAGGGACAAAGGTAAAAATTGAGACATATTCAGGAATTTCATTTTTAAAAAATGTTTTATTTTTAAGACAGTGAAATGGCCATTTTAAAACATTCCATTTTGATTATGTCAGAATGTTACAATAAAAGCAGACATATTTTTAAATTTCTCTAAAGAAATTGAATCAAAACAAAACCAGAATGGCTAGTGAAACATTCCTCTTGAACATGAACCTGTTTTTATCAAAATCAAGACATCCCTGAAAAAATCCCAGCATTTTATGACAGGAAAGTCTCTCTGAAAAGAAATATCAGCAAACGTTACTGAATCATTGGGTGCACAATGCTGAAAAACACGCACTACTAAGAAGTGGGGTTTTTTCTGAAAAGACCAGACTCACTGTGATAACCTGCTCATTTCAGGTGATCCTATTTCCCTTTGACCAGTTTCAGTCTTGCCTACTTCCATGAAGAAGCCTTTAATTACACCCGTATCTAAGTGGTGTAAATGAGATGCTGTCAGATCCCTTGCAGCAATGCCCTATGAACTACGCCAAGTGCTGTCGTGAAATATGTTTTCTAGTTTCCATTCTGTTTTTGACTGAACGTTGTTGCTGTGATGCAGGATCTATGCTGGCATGTTTACGGAGTTTGCTAGCAAAGTTATGGACGTCTATAATGAATGGAATTATCTGTACTACTCATCAGTGCAGAAAGAATAGCACTAATAATGCAAGTAAATTCTCATCTTGCAGATGTTTTTCTGTTTCATCTTGGAAGTGAATCTGTTCACTCATAAATCTTGCTTTGGTTTTAAAAAAAAAAAACCAAAGAAGGAATCAGTATTCTAGCAAGTCCTCTCGGCAGAATGACATTCATCATTTTCAGTGTAAACGAAATGTTGCCAGAACTGATAGGCTCTATTTTTCTTGTATGAATTTAAAAGATATGTGAATTTTGGAGGGAGAAAAAAGAGAATTAGCATGTACTTGATTTAACATGCTGTGAAGTATGAAGTCCATCCTGCACACAATTCCTAAGAGGCATGGTAGCAACTAGCAAAGGTGTTACTCCAAAACTGCCAACAGCAGTTCCATTCACTAAGAAAGGAATTAATTCTCTCCCCGTATCCATCCAGAGATTCTCCATTTGTGTGAATGGAAGATACACGTGTGTATATGGAGGTATCTTTTTCCTAACAAATAGTCCATATGATAAGCTCATAAGGGTTTTGTGGAATATTTATATTTCCCTTGCTTGCTGTGAGCCAGACTTCTCTCACAAGGGATATAATTAGCAAAAGCATCAAAGCAGACATATTTTTAGCAAGTATCCTTCACTTCCACAGCATTCTTCCAAAACCTCCCATTTTGAAAGAAAATATTAAAAAATCCCACCCATAAGGATGAGGCAAAATGTGAGATCAATTTGTGCACACAGATATCTGCCATTTCAGAGGATGGCGAGTTTCCACTTCTCTAAATGAACAGGTCTGCTTTCACTGAAGAACTAATGAAGTCTGACCCTCTATTAACTATAAAAGGAGCCTCAGTTTAGTTGGGTTTTTAAATCATGTTAATGCAATTTATCTACCGCACAGGGAGAATAATCTCTACATTTCAATACATTAGTTAAAATGAGGTGGTCTCTACACCATTTTGGGATTAGTAAATTGCCTTTTTCCCGGGATGTAATTTTTTTCTTTTCAGACCATCATCATTAGTGCCCCTTACCTGCAGTACTCAAAATAACCAGCAACACACTGTATGTAAGCTGAGGCTTTTAAAGCAGACTAAATCAGTTAGGCTCCCAAATCTCATCAAAGGACAGTTGTGCTTGGTCCCTCATCAATCTTAAGTCCCTTTGGAAATCCCAACATTAATTCACGCTAAAGGATCAAATATGTCCTATAAAGCAAGAGGTTGAGTGGCTGCTCTGTTAGCAGAACAGAAAGAATAAAGTCACTCTCCGGTGACTCCCAAAAATACCTTCCTTTGGAAATGGCCTCGTGAGATCTCCTGGCGTGCTATCATACATTAGTTTCATTTAAAACAACTGATAATATCCTGAAATTCACAGATATGATCTCTGCTTCCAGTTATATTCGAGCCTCTGACGGCAAAATTTGGCCAACTCAGTTTTAAATACAACACCTAGGATGTTAACAAAATATGTTTCACGTGGCTGGTAAAGTGGCTGCTTTCTATTTCAAAGCCATTGACTTCAAAGGCTGCTTGGATTGTGTGTGTGTGTGTGTGTGTTTTCTTTTAAAAATCTTCATACTGTTTCTGTCTTTTTTTCTCACTATCAAATAGATCATTACATTTTCAACACTTAAGGACAAAAATTCTTCTCTCAGATCTGCACGGCAGATCTTGACAGTAATATTCAGCTCTTCCCCACATGCAGGGAACTCCTGTTGACATCAAGGAGAGAAATGGAGACATGTGCAGGTAGGTCTAAGGAGAATACCAGCACTGAGACCCTCTGGCCAAGGTCTGGTGGGAAATCTGACCCCCATTTTCCAAATACCCTCAGGCCTTGGGATTTTGGTGCCCAGTTTCTCCTACATTTTCAGCGGCTGATCTTGAGGAGCCATTGAACACCCTTTTTCTGATACCGTCTGTGCTCAGAATTTCAGCTACAGTGTTCAGGGCCGCATTGACACGCCCTCACATTCACCTGCGTGTTATTGCCTTGCTGCCAGGGTTATTTCTGATAAATAGCAGTTTTGATTACTCCCATCACCCAGTTAGTTGACTGTGCATTTAGGAACAACCTCCTATTTTCACTTGTCTTTCTTAGCACCAAATACTGTGCTGTATGTTTGCCATGAACCTTGACATCGGGAAGTTAATGTTTGGAGTTGTGTTTATTCCTATCCCACAAACTCATTAATAACATGAACTCCATAACAAGTGTCAGTCGATGGCCAAGGGAGGGAATGTTTGTTTATTGGTTTTGTCTGGGCTTTTGTAGGGGGCTTCATTTCATCTTTGTTAGTATTAGCAAAGTATTTGTGAAACAGAAGAAACTTGGACAGAGAGCTGCTTATTACAGTTCAAAATGCCAGGAGGTTGGTGCTGCTCTCCACTAATGTGTAAAGCTTTTTTTCATTTCTCTTTCGACTTCTACCATGAATGTATTCTCAGAACTTTTCTAAGCATCTTCTTTTCCCATCTCTTCAAACAGTGAAAACTATTCCAATGCCAAAAAAGGCCCAGTATGAGAAGGAACAGCTCAGCCATGTTAAAATGTCTTCCCCAAAAAACAAGGTACCATGGAGAAGGATTAGCCATTCAAATGGGCACATTTAAAAAAAAAAAAAAATAAACAAACCATTAAGATAGATTTGTTCCTTCACTTCTCATTTCAATCTTCCATTGTGTATGTTTAATGAATAGCACAAGAAAGGTGAATAAGTTAAATAAGGCAAATAAGGCCATGGTTAACTTAACTAGTTATATGATTATTTCTTTGCTCCAGCTATCAGCTATTTCACTCATGTGGGAGTGTTTGTGTGTGTAATGAAACGTATATTCAAAATCAGTGGTTCAGTTATTTAAAGTCGTAAGGTTTTTATTTATATAAATGTACGTCTGTTGTCAAATAAAACAGTTTAAAGGGAATCTTACTGTGAACAAAATTCAGACCAAGATCCAGGATGGTGGAGAATGAGTCCTTAAATAACCAGAGGCTTTTATAGTGTTGGTGCAATCATTTCTCAGACATATCCTAACTGACCTCTGTAAAGGACTTTTGTGGAGAATTTTGTACAGAACATTGCCTTCGGTACCATCATGTCTCTGTTGCAGCCATCCCCTCATGATGGGTTTGTCCGTGGTCTCCTCTGCACGCTGAAGGGAGAAGAGAGCGGAGCACACTCATGGAAAAGTTCATCAAAAGCTGTCCTCCAGTGAACACAAAACCCTCTCCGAAGCTTTGCAAGAACCACTCCTGAGCAACAGCTCCACAATGGAGCCATTGTCCCGTCAGTAGAAGTGTAAATACAGAGTATGGGCTTCCACCACTCAGAGGAGACGTGAAAGCAAACATATTCTTGTCCTTCCTGTACATGTGTATGCAGTCCTCCAAGCCCACAGCCAAACCAGAAAGGAATAAGTCAGCCAATGCTGACTTATCCCCTCTATGTTCAGTCTCATAGTTGAAGTTTCTGGGTTAGACGTTTAATTGCACTGATTTCTCCCTAATCCCTAGTCAGCTACAGGCACATATGGAAGGTGATTTTGATCTTCAGCCCACCAGGGAGTGATTCGGCTGTCTATCCCTCCATTGACTGTGAAAGGTGCTGGGACAATTTTACTGCTAGGTTAGGATACTAGCTTCTAAAGGGAGATGAATCTTAGCAATGCTGAAGAGGTACAGCCCTTGTTAATCAAGAGGAAATATAGATGGGAGTGAGGGCATGGGGTAAATGGTGATCCTTTAGGAGATTTCTCATCCCTGCTGCTGCTGGCTGGTCTGGGAATCATGTACAGGAGCTTGTATGAAAAATTCAAACTTCGGAGAACACTTTTGGTGGGTCACAGGGTCTCGTGCTGCTCCCTCCTGGCACGAGCAACGTTTTTACCACCAAGACAGCTTTTAGTACCTGTATCATGGGTTCCACTTCTGCTGGAGTCTTTCTTAAACATTTGCACAGAAGTTGCTGGTCTACAATAAAAAGAAAATAACAGAGAGTGAATACAAATGTTGTGTGAGTAAATATGCCTAAAGTTTCAAATGACGACTCCATTGGCCATTTATTGCGTTCACTCTCATCTAGCAGAACCCAGTGCTTGAACTGCCCTTTCACTCTGCCTTGCCTGCTATTTCAAAACCCTGCTTAGATACCTTCCGCATAGGTTTAAATACAGAAGCTGAATGGACATCAGCTATAATGATTTCTCATGGGTCTTTTCAATCTTTGCCATAGAAAAGTGATAAGAATAGGATTCAGTCTGTTAAACTGCTTTTGGCGCAGCTCAAGAAAAGAAAATTTACCACATTCTGTCAAATCCTTATATCAATATTTGTGTAAACAGAGGGAGGAAACTCATGATGTGTAATTCAACCACATAAAATGAAGATGGTTTTCTGCCTTTTTGCTGGATAATGGGAAGATTCGTGATAACCTGTGACCTTCCAAAACTGTCTGAAGGGCATATCTGACCCTCAGCAAAGAAGTATTTTCCCAAACTTGCCAAATTATGCATACAAAAGAAATATATTCCTGTGCTGCAAATCAATGTATGTCTTTCAACACAGACTAGTTTGAATTCCAAATTTTTAATGATGCCTGATGAACTATTTACACAAAAACTTTCAAAACATTAATAGCAAAAAAACCCTGACCTAATGGGTTTTTCGTCCAAATTAGAAGAATTATTGCAATGGTACCTCTGTCTTCATCTGCATCCTCTGTTTTCTCTGCATGTTCATGAGAAGTTAACAAGGAAGGTTGACATTTCCTTATATTTTAGAGCTAACATGAAAACTTATCCAAACTTTGCCTCCTTAACTTTCAGAATAACAACAGGAACAAAGAATTACGTCTGATATCACTCTTACTATTGGACAAAAGTTGCTGAACTGTGCTGTTCATGCCCAGCTCACACCAGCTATGGGGGCACCACTGATGCTTAGGGGATATTTTGGGGACTGTGAATTGCCTGCGGATTTAAGGTTGCCCTGCACAACGGTCAGGGAAGGGACTCTCGCAGAGCCGGGGCTGGCTTGGGATGTGTTCCCTGGGGGTGCAGCCCACTGCCTGCAACGGGCACCCCACGGAGAGACAGGATTTGGGGTCGGGGCTAGCCCCCACTATTGCACCCAGCTGCCTTTGGGGTGTCCTTTCCCAACAGGGCCAAGGTGGGCTCTGCATGGAAAAAGGAGCTACACTTCCAACGGGCTGTGGATGTCCCTTCCCAGGGAGGGCATATGGGACTCTCAGTCTCTGAGGTTATTGTTTTTATTTTCATTTTGGAACTTGGGTGTATTTTTTATTGTTACTGTTGCCTGTCACAATTTTTCAGAAATGCACACACACGCACACCCCAGAGCTTAAGGATCAAATGGAAAACTGAATAAATCAACATATTACTGATGATGGATTAAAACTATTTCCGGCAGAGTAATCTCCTCTCACAGTGCATCTGTTGAGGAGGACTCTGTTATCCTTTTGGGCATCTTTTAGGTGTATTAATTAGTACCAGCTGTAACTGGTACCAGCTGTAACTGCTTCAACTCCGAGAGCTGCTGAAGGGAGCCCCCTCCGGCATTCGCACAGCCCCTCGGGGTGAACATGTTCTCCCTGACGGGCATTAGGGATGCAGGAGGAGGACACATGCTGGGATGATCAAATGCTCCGTGTGACTGCAGACTGGCTGTGTGAGGTGGGATGTGGCCGTAACCCCTTTCATGACATACATGCTATCATACCATATTAAAGTATACATTACCACTAAACATAAGTAACATCGTTTTCCATGTTAGTGTTTCATGCATTTCATTTATAATTTAAGACTGTTATGAACTAGACTGATAATCACTCAGAGTTCTTGAATTGTTCTTGAACTGTTGCAAAAATAATGTATTACAGAACTATTTCAACTTGGTCAGATACTATCTTCCTTTGTACAGCTGGTGCTGCCTTTTCATTCTGCAGCAAAGTGTCTGGGGTCAGGGAGTGCCTTCCTCTTTGTCTGGTCTCTATTAGCTCTCTCTGGAAAAAGTTGTCCTCTAACAGATTTTTTCCCCCAGCATGCCTTTTTGGGACCGATCCTTTAAATTTCACAGAAACAAACTGCTACAGCTTTTGAATGAACTTGCTGCTATTTGCTCTCGCGCTCTCCCTTTTCCAGCTGGTAAGTGTTAACTCACATTGCCTTTCCTTGCAGGTTTTCATTTCTTATTCCTGGGAAGTACATTTTCACATAGGGAAAAAAAAAAATCCCATAAGTCCTAGCAAATCCATTTAAACACAGATGTAGCCATTTTACGGTTGTTGCTATGACAGTTTGGCAAAGGTTATGCATACTGTGAAACCTATCTTCCAAGGAGGAAGAGATCCATGTACGAGCAAAGGCGGAAGGTGGAACCCAGCCTCATCCATGCTGCTTGTTTGGCAGGGAAAGGAAAACATGGAAGGAAACTCTGCCCATCATGATAGCTCTTCCATTACACCCGCCAGCATCTAAATGGAGCTCAGGGACAGTGAAATAATAGAAGCAGAAGATTGGTCATGGGAATGGGAAGATGAAAAGGAGATAATTTTTTGTTTTTTCCTGGTTGTTCAAGCAGAATTTAGCCCAGACTAGTAGAGAAGAGGGACGAGTCTACCAGAGAACATCTCCTGTCTGAAAGTAATACGTTTTAATCCATATAATGCTGCACATGGTTCAGCCCTTAATGTAGACATGGACACGGCATGTTTAAAAATATCTTTTGTATCTCACAGCACTGCTAACAAACCTTATTCATTAAGAGTAAAGCCATACTTAGTGTACTGTGAGGTAACCCTTGCTAGTTAATTCATTTTCTAATATGATGTATTTCTCAGTGTAAATAAAGCCCAAGAGGAGTCAAAGGTCCCTTTCAGAATTCCTAGGGAAGCATCACTAATACCTTAAGAAATCTTCACTGAAAATCAAAAGTGATATGCACCAATTAAAAAACAACAAAAAAATCTATAAAAGAATCATAAAAGTAGGGTATATGTCCTTCAAGCTTATTGCGATAAATGCATCTACCATGATTATTTTGCTCCCCATAGAACATGTCTGTTAATTTTTTACGCTTAAAATGGATTTACATTAAATCTTATCTTGACATAAATTCTAAATTTTTGTTAAAAGCTGAAAAAAGGCAAGCCAAAGTAACAACTAAAATATGAGTTGGAACCAAATTAAATGTTTCGTTAATTTTTTTAAGCTACCTTAGGGAATAGTCACTGGATATAAATTTATCTGAGTATTATTTACAATATAGAAAATACTTAAACACAGAGAATGAAGGTATGCTCCTTGTTTAAACTGTTATTCCAGGGGTGAATTTGGCCTAGCAGGGTTTAAGCTATTCTTAATACAATCAGAATATCAGAAGTCTTTTTTTAGCAACATTCATCTCATAAATGGACAATTTTAATACTGTAGGATTTATAATTACTTTGTACATTTCATATATATAACACAAAAGATCCAAATGCAACATTTCCTTTGATAGCCTATTATGCCTGACATGAATTCCCTGTCACATCTTGTTAGGGAAATTTATCTTA
The DNA here is from genome assembly GCF_000690835.1 of Fulmarus glacialis. Classification (NCBI taxonomy): domain Eukaryota; kingdom Metazoa; phylum Chordata; class Aves; order Procellariiformes; family Procellariidae; genus Fulmarus; species Fulmarus glacialis. The sequence goes on along the minus strand of NW_009234628.1, from coordinate 19,025 downwards.
TGTGGGAGATTTTCAAATTACAGTTGCAAAATACACAAACACCAAATGAGTCTATAGCTTAAAAATAAAGATAACTAAGGAACACACATTTAAAGACAATTACAACCATTTTCAACAATGTTTGACAGTATTTCAGGATATTTAGTCTGGAATTAGTCCGTTCGCTCTGAGGGCAACATTGCTTTGCCCCAGTGCAAGAGATTCGGCTCCCTGCACTGAGGAGCACAGCACAGCCCCGAGGCAACGCAATGGACGCAGTGATGGTGTTTTAAAGTATATTTAAAGTGGCATGAAAAATTGCGGGGAGAGGGAGGGACAACATCACCTTTACCGCTGCCATCCCTTGGTCACCAATTTCTCACCGTCCTTCTGGTCCCTGCACCCACCCGTGTCCTTGTGCATCCTCCAGCATCCCAGGGCCCGGGTGGACAGCCCAGGGGTAGCAGGACATCTTTCTCCTCCTGCCTGGGAGGAACATTTTCAGCACCTCAAACCCCCCACTACCCCTTGACACGCTTCCCCACCCAGATATGTTGAGGAATGGGAAGGAACAGAGGAATCACCTGGTTGCTGACAGGTGAAGAGATGAAGTTACCCAACCTTGGTGGCACAAACAAATCCCTGTACTCCTCCAAAAGCTCCTTTGGGACAGTCGGGTCTAGGGAGGACCAGGAATACCTTAACCCCAGTCCTCTCTGGTATGAATCTCTCCCTGGTAAGAGCGGAGACCAGTGAGGGGTGGTGCGGGAAGCGGTGGTGGTACCTGCCGCACAGGTGTAGCCCTGCATCTCTGCCCGTCCCCCTCCCCGTGCCGCCAGCGGTATCGCTCCTTTCAAAGGCAACGTAGCTCCAGGCAAATCTGCTCTGCAGATTGTTTCCATCCTGTATTCCCCATGGTTCTGGCTCTGTCTGTGCCTTGTAGATATAGTAACTTTGCAGCTTGTAAAGATTTGCCTGCTCTCCCACCCCCTCCCCCCACTCACTCCTTAAATCAGTGATTGGGAGAAGTCCATTCATGTTATAGGTATCGGGGAATGTAGTTATGCACCAAAGACTTCAGTGTGCCAGGTCCCCCAGCAAGACTAAGTATGAGACCCCATCCTCCTTATGGTGAGCTCTAGCAACCAGTCCTTACAAAGGACCAGGCCACGCGAAGTCATAGGGAAGTCCAGTCATTCAAAGGTTGCATGTTCCTGATGTTCAGTCATCGAGGGGCTCAGCTGAGATAAAGAGTAATGGAGAAACAGCCAGTACCTGGCTGGCACCTCCAGACATTACCATTGCATAAATGTTTACTAACAATGAATAGTAATAATGAGATTTTATTACTTCCTGACTCCTAGTCTTACCTACAGTCCCCCAAGAAAAAAGCCATGCGTCTTGGAAGAGCTCCAGTGGGAAACACAGCGCAGCTGCTAAGCAGAGGGGTCCCTTGGAGCCCATTACCTCCTGTACCAACCTCCGCAGTGGCTTGCACTAAGCACAGGCTCCAGTTTAATGCATCCGTATTCCAACTTCTCACTCTCCAGCTGTCTGAAAAGAAGCTCAAAAAATCCCTTCTCCCTCTCCCACCACGCGCTTGCACAGCAGCTGTATTTCCCTGTGGTCCCCGTGCTTGGAGAGCACGTTGCGCAGAACCAGACCTACGGTCTGAAACTCCGTTTTGTGAGAAACCAGGCTGCTCCCCCCACTGTCAGCTCTCTGCGAAACTAATTTCTTTCTTCAGTTTTTCCTGCTTGATTTCTCCCACTTTTTTCTCAAACACACAGTCCTGCAAAATGTGCATTTTTGTGTTACTACACACGATTTCTCACCTAGCCCGTGAAGGAATGAACACCAAAGGGTGGGTTTGGGGTTGGTTTTTAGAAAAATGCCTCACACATACACCTCCTGGTACCCAACTCCATGTGCAGTTCCCCTAGTTACTCTTCACCAGGACTTCTGCAGACAGATAGAGATTTGGAACTAGGCTTTGGTCCACCATATCTGGGATCGTCAGATCCCCTACACATGCCCATGTTGGCTTTGCAGAATGAATTTCAGCGAACACTTATAAGCAAGCAAATATCCTGCAGCAGAGAGGGAATGTTAGAGCTTGAGGGCTGCAGCTCTCTGGCTGATACCTTGTTATGCCAAGTTGGAGCACAGAGTAAATTTCTTACAGCCGCGTTATAAACCCCCTGAAAATAGGTTTTATGGTGGAAATGCAAACACAACCATGGCTATAGCAACATGAAAGGCTCTGCTATAATAACGCTTAGATCCAACTCTTTGTCCACAATTGGCATAGAAAAGTATTTGATTTTTGTTGGTTTTTTGCTGGTACATGTCAGTGTCGCTTCACAGTTGGTCTCAGTTTATAAAAAAATGCATAAAAATTGTTAGTAATCCTCATTTATAGCTAGGTTCTGAGAAGCACCATTTCAGACATTACTTTACCTATCAAACATGGCTAAAACAGCTATTGACATTTGGAACCGTTATTCCTGGAAAGAAAGATGTGATGTTCACAGTTAACTAAGCAGAGTGTCTATTGAGTTTAGTATCTCTCACACGCTGAAAAGCATTAGGCTCACTGACCGAGCTTCGATAATCAGTTTGTTTCAGACGAGAAGGAAAAAAAAGACAGGAGAAGTATCTCAGTCTGAGATACTCTGCTTTGCTGTAAGTTCAAATGCTCTGCATATTTTCAGAATCCTGAGATTTCCCTAAAAATACCCTCATGTTTATATTTCTGATTTTTAGTTAAAAAGAAGAAGAAACAGAAAAAAAGAGAGGGATTTCATTGTACTCCTACAGTTTCCACCATATGAAGAAAGTCAGGCTCTTATGGAAAGCTGTGGTCTATTCTGATCCGTTGAGTGGGAGGACAATCCAAATTCTAATAAGGAAATACCTTGCAAATCAGAGGAAAAAACCTGCTGTCCTCAAATTTTTCAGCATGTTTTGTTGAGTCACCCTACCCTAAAATCTCCAAATGTAACAATTTCATTTCTATGGATGGAAAGTGCTTTTAAAGGGCCATGTTTTGCTTAAATTACTCAAATGAGTTGTTCTGCTCAGTTCAGTACCTTGAGCCCCATTGCGAGAGTAAAGTTATCACTATTCAGCCACATGCCTTCACCTTGAAAGCAATCCCTCACCTGTACCTATCTATTTTCCTAAAGTATTTTTAATGATCAGAAGCATGAATCTCTATTTCACAGGGGCAGACACATCCCTGGCACTCAGCCATCCTTCCCCCTATTTCTCTGTAGCAACTTTAGCAAATTTATTTTGACTGCCACGCTCCTGGCACCTCAATTCACTAAGCATCAGCATTCCAGAAATGGTTAAGATAACAGAATGCTTAAAGATCAGTTTTGTTTGTTTGTTCTTAATCTGAATATCCCTTCCACTCAATAGTTTAATTAATGATTACACGTAAATTAAATAAATTTAAATGGCCAGTTTACAGATGAGGTAGTTTGGTGTGGCAGAGGAAAAATGGAAAGCATTCCGAAAAACCTAAATAAATGTGAAAATGTAGCCTTTTAAGATTTCAAATATCTTTCATTTTTTCCCCCCCATACACCTCAGGATGTATGTCCAGCTGAAGAGAACCGGGCAAGTGCCATGTGTTTGTAATACACATATAACTGTATTGGCTCTTCTGCTGCTATTGTGGTGCTCTTGGAGATCCTCTGCATAAAATATAAGCCTCTATAGAGGAACATAAAGTTTAAATGTAAACTTTGTGGTGAGATCATATTGCCCAGGTCAATTTAAATTACCTTTGCATTTTGATGCTCTGCTTCCATAAGAGCTATCTAGGAACAACTACTAAATTTTATCCAGTTTTTAAAACTTCTCATCATATTTACAGTATTATTACTTTTGCATGCATGCTGGTTGGACCAAGAGGCATTATTGTCTTAGTCTCCTGACGAGAGAGAGAAAAACTAAGGTCTCACATTTTCAGAAGGGAATAACCTTTACTGGGTATAAAATGCACAGCTATAGTGAAGTTAAAATCGGGAAGGATTTGCCTCTGGTGGGTGTCTGGCCCTCGACCAGCCTCACTCAAAGCTATTTACAGAGGCTTAGAGGAATTTCCAGCAGTCTTTTCACACATAGATAGTTTGTAATAGTTTGTTGTTTGGGATCCTGGATTGTGTATTCATCAGTTTCTAATGATTTGTTGTGACAGTACTTAAAGGACTCATGAGTGATACTCTCCAGGCAACTAAATGAATAGCATATTGCTATGAGCAAAGGTATTTTTACTGTTCTTTTACTGATTTTTATGTTTACTCTACAACTGGGTTATTTAATATGCAGATTCTTTTTTTTTTTTTTAATTGGAAAAACTGGTTCTGTCAATTATTGAACCCTCCCAAAGGAAGGTGATAATGTGGAGCCTAAGTGGGAACAGTGTTTTATTTGGTGTTGGAAGTTTTGTCTGCTTGTGATCTACAGGGATTTGCTTATTGTGGACTTTTTCTTCTTTTTTTTTTTTTAACTTTCCATTATTTGACTCATTTCAATGGTGAAGCAATTAATTTTTGTCTGAAAACTTTCCATCAAAATTTTTTTCATTCCTAACATTTTCTAGACACTCGGCCAGTCTTTTTCCTGATTTTTATAGTCTAGTTTATTGCCATTTGCCAAAAAATCTGTCATTCTTTTCTGATGCTTATTGGTCACTGATCATTTTTAATTTATTGCCACTTCCTTGTTTTTTCATCATATTTGTCGACGTAGTTATAGCTGGAGTTATATACACACAATCAGTAACGCAGTTAGGGAATACTTTGTCTTTTCGCTAACCAAAAAAGTCCCTTTGAATGATTAATAGATGAAATGTAGAAAGTGCAGCATTTCAAAGTTGCCAAAACTTGTGGAATATTTTACATTTCAGTGGAGTCATCTGTTTAACAGCCCCTGTTTTGTTTTGTGTATTATTCTCCTGTACATATGCTTTTGGTTTTGAATCTTGCAGTTAGGGAATACTTTGTCTTTTCGCTAACCAAAAAAGTCCCTTTGAATGATTAATAGATGAAATGTAGAAAGTGCAGCATTTCAAAGTTGCCAAAACTTGTGGAATATTTTACATTTCAGTGGAGTCATCTGTTTAACAGCCCCTGTTTTGTTTTGTGTATTATTCTCCTGTACATATGCTTTTGGTTTTGAATCTTTATTAGTTTTGTCCTTTTTCCTTAGTACAGACACATAGGAAATCATAACTGAAATAATATTCATAGTTTGGTGTATGGTGTGAATAGAAGCAAATACTCTCTGTTTCCATCTGAGAAGCAGACCAGGATAAAAAAAAAAAAAATTAGTAAATTTGTATCAGACCTGGCGCAGTGATGCTTAAAATGGAAGCAGGATCAAGTCTTTATCATTTTTAATAAAAGAAATAGGTTAGCCCTGGGAAGAAAAAACAAATACAACTAGCTGAAATATTCTTGTAGTGAATTATTATCAAATCCTTGAAGCTGTTTAGCCCATTACATTGTCAGGTAAAGCTCCCCATGGGATTTGAAAGTGTATTTATTTATTTTGTTATTAAGAAATATATTTGGAAGTTTAAAAAGTATGGATCAAATTCTGATTTATGCAGAGTATTAAATTTATACTGTTGGAGCTGGAAGTAAAATATGGTCCATGGTTTGTAAACCCTAAAACGTTTTTGGCACTTTGGGAGGAAGCGGAGAACGACTGTTTAAAATCTATTTCCTTTTAGCCTCATCGCTATATGTCATCTGTTAGCAAATATCCACTAGCACTATTAATAGCTAAGGGAAACATGTATTTTAAGACTTGGTTTCTGGGGGGGGTAAAGATCCACAAAAACAGTGCTTTCAGAGCTGATACAAACTGTAATTAGTGGTTCTGGGTTTTTTTTAATTCTATTTGAAGGGAAAAAGTATATATCCATGTAAAAATACAAGAATATGCATAAGAATTAATTGCATCACCTGTATAGTGAGATGTCACATGTCAGTGTACTGATATGGGCAATATCCTTAACTGAAATATGAAACTATTTAATTAGCTCCAAAACTAGCAAATAAAATTTGCACTCTATGAGGTAACGAATGCTCATTGTGTCAACAAATGTCAAGAAGAACAGAGGTAGTACCTGAGCAGTGAGATATTGGCTGGACTCCTCATCTCGGCAAGACTTATAAGCCCATTTGTAATTTTAAACATAAAAGTGAGGGCCAGGAAGGGGACACTTACATGCTTAGCACACATCTGCTGAGATGCTTTGCTGACTCGGGGCCTTAAAACTTGCCTCTTCTACTGCTTAAATCCTGAAGCATTTTTTAACTGATGGCAGAAGTTCTACTAGCTGCTGGAGACAGAACAGGGATGCAAGTGAATCATTTATACCGGGGAAAATACAATCCACAGCCAATGCTGTCTTGTTCGGGAATGGCGGCCAGGGCTCGAAGATCAGAGGGCTAGCAGGGAAAGGAGGAAAAGAGAAAGAAAAGATTGCCTCATCCGTACTCTCAGAGCAACTTTATCATTCGCTATCTAAGGGAGGAAACGGTTACTTGGCTCTCGATAACTTTAATCACAGTGTTTTGCAGGTGTTTTTCTTGAATCTGCAGCCCCTGGAGTCATGTGATTATGGGAGACTTCCCAGTTTTATTGAAGTTTAACTTTCTCTGCAACCAGCAGAGCTAGAATTTTGGACATTAAAAGCCTCAAACACAGAAAAACAAAATAAAAAGATTCCTGAATTTGTTATTTAAAATAAATAATCAAGGGCCTGACTCAATGTTCATAGACCAAAGGAGAAGACTTTTTTTAAACACATGGTAAACACACTCATACTCACCTGACCCAAGACAGCACAGTCACAGCCCAAGTATGCAGCCAAGAAATACCAACTGCAAAAGCATGCAACCCCCCTTTGAACTGCCTTCTCTCTCCTGCTCGCCTACCCTGCTGCCTCTTTTCCTCCTGCCTGCACTGGCTGAACACCTCTGCACCACAGCGGCCATGTTCCTCCTTCCACTCTGAAAAGTTGAGATATGAAGAGCAAGATGGGTCCTTGGTTCATTTAAGATGACTGTGTGAAATAAAGTTATCCAGAATTGATGCTTTGCTCCTGCACCTCTCGATATCTCACCGAACATTTTCATTTCTGAGATGAACAGCAGCTTTCTGCTGTGCAACCTGAAGCACATCAAAGCGTCATGGTGTTTCTCTTCCTCATAACTCCTGTCTTCATCTTAGATTGCAAGCCCCTAGTTGCAAGTGCTGCCTGGATGTGAGAGAAGCACCAAGCACTTCACAAGCTTGGTACCGTAAATAAATTTAAATGTGGTGAAGGGAAGAAAGCTTAGTTAAGGTGAGGCTTTTCAAACTTACAAGCTTTGTTGCCAAAAGCATATGCGGGTTGCCTTTTTACAAAAAAAAAACAAACCAAAACCCCAACCAAACCAAAAAAACCCAAAAAACCCCATGCAAAACCAAACCACTTCTTAAAAAAAAAAAATCTTAACACAGGATCTTATGTCAGCCAGCCCCAGCCAGAGCTCTGGGTATAGAATGAGGCAGGACGGACCCTGAGCTTTTCAGTATTTGAAAGCAGGTGTGCATACTTCTGGCTGGCATTTTGGATTTGCTCCTCTCTAGAAAAAAAATTCCTATTAAATCCTTTTAAACATTTCAAAGCAGCTGGGCAGATTTGACCATCTTTCTCCAACCCCCTGCTTTTATTTAAAAAAAAAAAAAAAAAACCCAAACACAAAGAAAAGCCCAACAACCTGAACTCTCCCAAGCTCCCCAAGGAAATTAACTACAAAAAAACTATGCTAATGGAACATTAAAGTTGTAATGTAAAACCATAAAAGTCAGGAAATTCAGAGTTAGGGCTCCCACGGTACCTCTAAGTCTGTCACCTCATGCACATGCACTACGAGAGGACCCTCAGAAATGAACAACTGGAGTAAATGCAAGTATCTTGCTACCCGCTCAGGTATTTTATTTATTCCAAGGTTGTTTTGTTACTGGTAACCTTGCTCAGGCACCGCACTAATGCAAGCGGTGCTCAGCACGGGATTGTGACGACCGAGTGCTCGCAGAACACCACCACTGTGCGGGCAGAGGCAGCCGGCGATTCAGGGTGCTAGTCTAAACTTAAAAGCAGCGGAGATGCATAGATTTGTATTTCTTTTATGTGTAACTTTAGCATAAGGTTAGTTAATCTCAAGCAGCAGCCGTACAAGAGCTGCAGTTTTGTTCGGGCAGGAGATCAAGTTCTTCATAGAATGATTTTAGAAGGATGAAAAAAAGAAGAAAAAAGAGGAGGGAGAACTAGGGCAGCTGTGCACGAGCGATGGCAGATACCTTATTCTGTGATTCTGTAAAAATAATATTGTAGCGATAGCATTTATGAGGGGGATTTATAGGACAATTTTGCAGCCCACATGTGTATAAGAGTCACCAAAGCAATTCATATCGAGGAAAGAGGGCAACACATTTCAGCAAAGCAATTTTTAACAAATATCCTTCCCAATATGCAATATATATATTTATATAATCAAAGGTCTGTGCACAATAAACCAAGCAGATCCGTATCTTTCCCAGGTTTTACCTTTTGACGCCCTCCTCAGCCCTAAGCACGAACAATAAGCCGCAACTCAATAAACACAACTGACCAGAAGAATCAAAACAAATCTTGAAAAAAAATTAGGTTATCATTCATTAGCTCTCTATCATTTGGCCACCAGTAGGCTGCAGGATATGAGGGCCATTTAATTAGGCCCTGCACTACTCTCTGGTGTGAAAAAGGCTCTCAAAAGCTTTGATTCCCCACAGCTTCACAGCAGGAAGTTGTTGGCGATAATTGACACAGGATTTCCTTGTTAACCAGCAGCAGACATGCTGGATTAAAGCGACAGAGATCTAGAGAAGAAAGTGAAAAGAGATAAGAAGCTTGGAAAGACTTCTGCTTATTTTGCACTTGAGGATGATGAGCAAATAGCAATAACAAACTGGAGTGCTGCTCCCTGTGAGTAAGGCCTCCACTTATCAGACCCATTTCAGCTTGACTGATCAAAGATTGACTTCCCTTAAAATAACATAGGCCTGGGGTTTGTTAGTTTATTAAGCTGCAGGTTTTATGAATTATCACAGTTTTAAAGATGGATTGCAGTTTATGTGAAGGAGTAGAGGATTATCAGGTTTTCATCTAAACAATTATAAAATATCACAGCTGAAAGCTTGCTTGCAAATGACATAATTTTCTCCTGTAAACTAAACAGGTCATTGTATGCCTTCATGTAAGCGTTTCCAGCAAGTGCACAAATACAGTAAAATTAACTCTGCAGCTGAGATGATAGCCCGGTAAAATATGTATTTTAACTTCCAAAGCACATGCAAACTTCATATTCCCTTATGCTCTTCCAAAGGTAATTGTATTTAATTTTTGACCGGGACCTTTTAGGTCTAGTTACGTTAAAGAAAGGAAAGAGAGAAATGGCCTATTGAAATGTTTCTTAAAATGTGGTCATGATAAATGGTACTGAAACAGATCCACATGAGTATAGTTAAATGAAACGTCCACTTTAGAGCAGAGACAATTATTGGATATCACTTAATAACTTAACCTTACAACAGCACATGTGGCATTAATAAAGAACTGAGAGTAATAAAAGCTACTACTACTACTATGTTCGGTGCATGCAGGCAGACGTGTGTATGTGTGGGTAGGAGCCAGGGGAAAACCAGGGCACTTGGGGGGCAGAAGGAGCAGGGAAAGGACAGAGGACCAAGGCAGGAGCCAGCCAGGAGATAATACGCTAGCGGTGGTGGTGGATGAGGTGGGAAGGGAAAGGAAAGGCAGGTGCAGTCGGGGATGGGACGCTGGCAGGGAGGGTCAGGATCTGTTATTCTGAGCCATATCTGCAACTCTTTGCTGGCTACTGGGTACCTGCAAATTCCCTCATCCCAGCAGAGCCCCATCTCCCTCTCCCTCGAGGCAGCCCAGCAGGGAACCGCACAGTCTTGGGCCACCAGTGGTGTTACCACAAAAACCAAATTAATTCCCAAGGTGTATTCCCTCTTCTGGGAAGGGGAAGAGATTGTGTGACTGCTGCTACGTCCAGGATTCTGCAGCTAAGCTGTGCAACTCCTGGAAATCTCTACAGGGTGGAGAGATCCAGGAAAAACCTGTCCATATGGGTAGAGGCTACACTAAAACATCAAGAGCCTTAGGTAATTTTGGCTGGAAAGTAGCAGTTCAACTGTGTGAAAAAGTGGAGGTATCAGTAATTATTTTTATTCCAGTGCAGAAACTGCTGTTAACAATTTTTTGAAACAATAGCAAAACACTTCCATTCTCCCACCTCTGTTTTTAAGGTCTTGAATAACTCATTTTGACTATTTTAATAGGTTCTGAGCCCAGAAACTTCTGTCCTTGCAACTGAAGCCAGGAGAACAGGAAAACAGACATTAAAAACAGTCTCAACAATGTGGGGTTTTTAAAATCCTAAAAGAAAGTCAGTAATGTTCTCTGTAATGAATATAGCACATGCACCATGCAGAACTGCTGTGCCTCATGGTAGTCTCAGCACCACTACATTTAGGTTCACCATTGACTTTAATGCATCTGAGTAATCCATCCCAAATTCACACCAGGAAATTCTCCTGAAAACCCCATCGTGATGTACTAGGCACTTCCATACACAATCTCATAGTCTAATGGTTTTCTTAGGAGTATTTAAGAAGCATTAGCCATGTAATAATGGCTAATGTACAGCAGCTGTACATTTTGCTGTACATTTTACTGTACGGCAGCTTCTCCTAGCATGACCAAATTGGCAAATCATTTTTATGATTGCATCTTCTCCTTCCTGAAGTTGCCATTCTGCTCAAAGAAGCGATACGAAGCCCAGGCAGCCAGCTAAGCACACTGGACACCAGCGAAGCTGCTCAGGCTACGGTCAACCTCGGTGTCTTTTTAGTCCTAGCATTCTTTTCCCATGATAATGAATTATGTTTTGCAAAGTGGTGGGCTGTTACAATGTAGACTCTATAATGTAAACTGATGAACTAAAGGCTGGTTATGTTAGACTTAGGTGAGTATTCACTGGAGATGAAATGGAACCAAAGGTCTGGTTATCAACAACCCTATATTTCAGTGGGAGAGGCCAAAACCCAGATGCACAATTCTCATCTGCTTCAAATCTCTGTCATGAACTCCATTAAAATTTTGTATTAGAACACCTTAGACTAGACTGAAAGATCTCCTCCCTTACAGTCCTGTGTATCTATAGCCCTCCAACAAATAAAGTTAAAAATCTGTATCTTAATTATGTTGTTTGCCATGTCCGTCTTTTTATTTCCTTTCTGACATGCTTTGTAATTCCCCCTATCATGCTTACCTCTCCTTATTTTAAACTGGTTGCATATGAATTAATTATCTGTACTAGCAACAGCCTTTTCAGCAAGGACACCCAGCTGGTAAATTACCACGTGTTTTAACCAGGACGATGTAGCACCAATTCCAGAGGCACTGCAAACATAGAAGTTTTTTAAGTTCAGTGGCAGTTTTACATACGGAGGATCTGCTGAATTAGGCCCAGAGCATGGTATCTGTTCAAAGACAGTGAGAATTTCTTTTCATTGGCAGACAGAGGTCTCATATTTAGTCCCGCAGTTCTTTTGCATTTGTACTAAGATAGCTAACACGCACACACAATAACTCACTTAATATTGCATGATCAAAATAAATAATATTTTTTCTCATTTAACATCATTTCTAGCTTCCTGCAAAACCATTGTCTTAAGCTACTTCCTAAGAGACTGATAAAAATCTCACTGTAACCATTGACAGGCTTCATGTCGACTCAAGTGAGTCGTGTGCCATATTGCTCTGTCCCATCACAAAAAAATACGGTCAACAGAAAAAAATGAGGTTCTGGTTCAGTATTTCAGGGTGCTTGAGCAACCTGGTCTTACTTTACACTTTTAGAGTTGTTAGCGAACACATGCCACCATCGCAGCATTGGAACCTTGTGAAGGACTAGTACCGTAATATGTCATGATATCAGGTGTTATTTTTTGTTTTGAAATACAGAATGCCATCATATTTCAAAAAAGCCAGTTTTGCACATTTTGACGAGAGAAATACGGATTAGTGAGTTTATTGCTATTTTTAATATTTATTGCTATTGATAGTTCTTGCAGTTTTTAATGGTAAAGAACAGAATTAAATTACAACTAAACTTCTTTGAGTACCTTTAGTTCCAATGTTGAATGTATTTTTTTTTCAAAGCTAGGATTACTGCAGTGGACATATAAACAGAATGAAAAACATTTCTTTTTTATATAATGTAAACAAAGACTCTATTCTATTTTAGTTTTGACACAACAAATCGAGATTTGTGGTCAACTAGCAACCAGCTTCACGAACTAATCCATCTTAATGCTAGCAAAAGAGTTTGTTAATTTTCCTGGGAAAGAAGGTTTCTTTAATTCACATATCTACATATGGTAGATATGATTCTTTCATTTACAATGGCATTTGATAAAATCCTACTTTTATAAATGATGCATCTGCTTTTAATGTCTTAAATCCTGTGATTGAATAGACAAATCTTCCCCCTTGTCTTGGTTTTTTTAATATTTAAAAGGCCTTACTGCCTTAAAACATACATCAAGCAATGTTGTAATAGAGAAATACACTTTTAAGACAAAGTGACAGATTTACATATCTGTGTGATGTGACTCTCTTGACAACCAATAAATGTATTATATTGATGAAGTGAATATGTCCTCTATCTGGTCATTTTCAACTGGAAACTAATAACCAGCATCACCGTATCAGGCGTGCAATAACCTGGGTTAAAACTAGGTTCATCAAATAAATCACTCAGGAATTTTTCTATTTCTTTCCCAAGACACGTTGCACATCTGCTTAGTGAAAGGAGGAAAGAAGCAATATTTCTTTGATCAAAGTCTTTTTTAATATCCTTGTATCTGTCCTTTGGGAATGCTATCTCTGGACTTAGGCCTGGGAGAGACACTCAGCATCTCCTGAAAGGTGCTAAGCACCCTTTTACTGCCATTGACTGCAGCAAGAATATTCTGTTCCTTGCAAGATAGGGCTCCTTCGGAACAGTTGCTGATGCTACATCACTTTCTAATGATCCAAGGAATGACATAAATTCAAGATTTCTAAAAACAAAGCACAAGGTGTTTTTAATGAGTCCCAGTTTATATCAACAGCTTTCAGGAGGAGAAGAAAAAAAAAAATTCTTAGGCAGAAAAGTATACTGCATTAAATTTACCCCAAGACTCTATCTCATAGACATGAAACACCTATGCATATGTAGAGATCTCTAAGAAACACTTTGAAAAGCTACGTTGTGCTTTTAACTTTTTATAAAGTCTTATTAATATCATTTAGAGTTGCCATGTGGCTGGCTTCCTGCCTGGCCTCTTTTACTATAGACTTGGCAGTTGTTATCCCAAGCACCGCACATGTGCAGACGAAGCTGAGCGTGGGTAGCAGCCATTTGTCTGAGGCGGCTGGGTTTTGTCATATTTCAAACTGGCAACCCTAATGCCTGTTCTTACGGGATACAAATCTGGTATGAAATTCCCCGAGTCAAGTCAAGGCCTGGCCTGGCACACACGAATCAGTTTTTTCACGTGAGGATGGCTGCAGGAGCGTATGGACGACGGGGGAGTTTTTCATCTGCTTCCACGTCTGCCAGAGCCTTGGTGGAGCCACTGAGAGTTGGGGCAGGACTTGAGGATTTGCAGGATCAAGCTGTTAAAATGCAACCCCTTCCCACACTTCTGGCTGTGGATATAGGGCTTTTCCTTGGTTAGGAGGTAGCAGACATAAATGTGGCATCCGTAGCCCAGACTTGCCTTGGTTTCAGGTCAGAAGCATGCTGAAAAGGTGGTGATAAGACAGAGAAGGGGAAGTGGCAGCTACATTCCTTTTCTTTATCCTGGAGCTTGCTAGCTGGTAAATGTGGCAGAGAGGACCTGGAAGTGGCTCAGAGAGCAGCCTTTCAGCATCCTGATGTGCCCTGGACCCACAGCCCCCCCAGGAGCCTGGACACGTTCTACCCCTTCATGCTGCCACAGAAGAGGCAAAGCCCTGCAGGAAGCACAGGTCAAGTCTGGTGGAGACTCCTGGGTTTCTGTAGTCAATTTTCCATTTTATGGTGGGGCAGAACAATACAGACACAAACCAAAAAAAAAGTGGATAGCAGTTGGTTTCACATGCATGAGGCCAAATACTCAAATAACTTTTAAATTAGATAGTATGGGCTTGGTGTCACCTTTCTTGTCTGTCCCCTAGGTGCTACCCAAGAATCAGGTCTCTCATGCAAACTACGGTGAGATGCATTACGGGCCCATGGCTGTATTTTTAGGCAGGGCCTCTGGCCCTAAAGTCACCCTGCACTTTTCGTTATAAAGCACCATTTCCATCAACGGCATAGGCGGGTTTTTTTCCACGTTGCGTGTCTTACTTGGGCTTGGATTTTTGGGTAAGGCTACAGTAGAAAATATTCAACAGGGATTTCTTTCTATAGTAAGGGATGTGCCACCTGCAATTTTGTGTAAATCCATGTCCATTCAGCTTTGGCATAGCTGTAAACCTCTTTGCTCTTGCTCACCAGAGCCTTGTTAGGACTTCAATTTGCACCAACTATGGTCCCTTCCTGTATAGCATCTCGCTTGCAGCTGGACCATACTATGAAATAAGGAGAGTACCGTAAGAAGAATGGGAGATGTTAGGGGGCAGAGGCAGACAGACCTTTAACCATCTTTCTGCTAGATCCTGCCTTTGTATATAGGAATAAACCTGCAGATAAACTCTGCTGGTAACAAATAGGTGGGAAACCCACCTGCTGATGTCTCGGCCCTCTCTAAAGGCTGTGCTAGAGATGGGATAACAGTCTACTAGTGTTATTTATTGTTCTAGTTACAGAATTGACAAAGCATATAATCTAAAATAAAAGTAAATCCACTCAGTTTGTATAGTAATAATAATACATAGAGGATACAAATAATACACAAGAAACAACTCAATTACAAAAAAATCCCAGCAGTCCATATTTTCACTTAAACAGTATTTCAACAAAAACAATTCCCTGAATAAACTGTTAGATAACGTATCCAAGGCAATGCAGACATGTACTTCTGTAAATGTGTGTATGACCATGACTTTTTTTTATCTTGCATTTGTGTGTACATTTCATGCCTATTCACCAGAATATGTACCACCTAAGGCACCAATACCCTAGTGTAAGGTGTTCGGGTGAGTTGGTTGGAATAATTTGTGATACCGCATCTACTACCACAAAATGAAATTCAGCGTGGTGCTCACTAGAAGATTTCCACCCCATCTAAGATCTGAAGTTAAATCCCAGTGCTACTGATTCCACAGGGCTTTCTATCTTTGCTCAAGAGATAAGTGGGATTGAAAAGCTCCTGACAACTTGACATGGGCCCAGCAGACATGGATTAATTTCACTCGAAGAATTTCCTTAACTGGGTGTCATACAACTTTTAGGAAGTCGTTTGCTACCAAAAAAGGTGTACAGGATTGCTAAATAACATGACATTTAAAAGAAAAGAAGAAGAACGTAGTTATTCTGACCTGGAAGCAAAAGCTGGTTGTTTTGGCATCATGGTGAAAATATCTGCATGCGTCTGCATAAGCAGGAGAATTCTCTGCTCAGAGCTGTCTTTGAAGATAATGCACCTGCCTAAATGGGTCTTCCTACACTGACAGTTTGTATCCTGTGAAACAGCAGTCCCAGGACTGCACTGCTCTGTTGTTTATATTGTCACTCAGTGTGGAATGCTAAAAAGGCAAATCTGGACTAGCTGTCACCAGGCAGGTGCTTTTGGAAGCAGGTGTCCAAGGGTGAAGTCACTGTAGGTCTGTATATCTCCCTTCCTCCAGAGCAGGAGTGATGGGGAGGAAAGTTCAATGTGATGGATCCCGATTCAGGGTCCCATTCCTCCAAACTTCCTCCAGTAGCAAGGAAAAAACAGTGATGAGTGGAAGACATCTGTGAGGGGCAGTGGCTCCAGAGGCAATGGGGCGGATGGAGAGTGTGCAGTTTACACATCACCCCATGTTAGAGTTGCAGCTGAAATTACAAATATCATCTTAAATACTGAAACTCTGAATTCTGAACTGCAGTTATGAGAGAAGTGAAAAAATATGAATGTTTGCCTATCTTTTGATAGCAATATCTCATGACAGAGGCAGCTTTCGTCAGTGCTCTGAGCTTATGTTGTCTTTATTAAAAAGTAGTAGTTGTACTAGTAGCTTGCTTTGTTTTTTTAACTCCTAAACATGAAAAGCAAATGTGAATCAGCCTCTTTAAATTAAATATGAGAAACAATTACATTTTGACAGTTTAATTGCATTCTTCCTCCAACATGGCATTCTAAACAAGATACCACATGTATTTAGCATGCTGATTATATTTTTAGATTGTTTTGCAATTAAGAAAGTATCCCTAAAAGAGATAAAATAATTGGTTGACTAAATCACTATTTCTTGAGGGAACAATATTAAGAAATGAATGTTGAATAGCTATATCCATAATAATTAGCTTTTAAATCACTGCTTAAAGGTTTTAGGTTTTTAGCCTTCAAAATTGTATCTGTCATTCAATTTGCTGCATATTATTCAAATTTGCTTACACAAAAAAGAAAAAAAACCAACCACTGCCAACAAAACAGCCTTCAGTGTAACTGACGGGATCTCATGACTTTCAATGGTGAAAAAGAACCAGGCACCCAAAATGTCTTTCACTGGGACAGTCCTAGTCCACATCTCTGATGGGCATTGTGCTATTGATATTGCAAATAGAGGAAAAGTTACTAACTTGTTTCAAAATCACTGAGTATTCAAGCACAATCCAGCTTCCCAGGAGTGCTGGATGACCTTTACATTGTTTTTATTATTTTGCACAAAGCTGTTTCTTACTTTTCTTGAGAAAAAATAAAGAATAAATACCAAAAACTTACACGAGTTTCTGTTATTTTCCTCAACAGTTCATTGAAATGGGACAGCAAGATCTGAGTTTGGTAAAGAACACGCCCATTGCCAAGGTTAAAATCACCTCTGGATGACAATCTTTTAAAATTTTATTTTAAAAATAAAAGAATCTATTTAAAATATGCAAGTTGGAATTAAACTTTCAATTCTGTTGAAACAAAATTGTTATTTTAATTATCATTTCAATCCACAAACATCTCCCAAACATTTTTTTGTTTTGACAAAATATTTTCATTCAACTTTTCATACTGACAACAAACTAAAAAAAACCTCAACTTCTTCCAGTGAAGCCAATGCAAGTTTTTATTCTGATAATTTTCTATGTAAATTTGTGCAAAAGCAAGCCAGTATTCAGAGAAGAGACACAGTAGGCTTATGATTCATAACAAGACCAGATGGAATTTCCTGGAACTTGTTTTTAAGATACCAAATAAAATCCTATTTAGAAAGAAGAAAGTGAGAGGCTGAACTGCAGCTGAGTTTGAAGCAACATTGTTAAGACTTTTCATTAGGAATATAAAGTTTGACTTGCTTGCGATGCTCTTTAAGGTATGTTGATTTCATACATTTCCTACTGAGGTACATACAAAAATATGTGGGTAGAGATGCCAGTAGTTCACAGAGGAATGATTTGTAAGGGGAAAGGAAGGTTAGCCCAAACATATGGGACAAAGTGAAGAAGACATGCTGGTGAGAAACAGAGTACAACAATGCTGAATGGTCTAATCAGCTGAAAATGTTCCCAGGCCCCAGCACCAGTACTAGCGCAGAGAGGGCCTGCTTTAGCAGGAACAGATAGGTAGGGAGAGAAAAATTGGGAATGCCCAGTAGACACATCTGGAATAAGCACACAGACATTTCAACACACAAGCTCACAGCATCACACTTTACTTATTCTTCTACACAAGGCCTGAGAATGCATCATCCACACTGGTTGTTGAAATAAATGCCTTTTCATATTGTAGTGCAACGTAGTTCTATAAAATAACCAGCAAATATAAGGTAATAAGAGATCTTTAATTAGTGCAAGGTTCTAGAGAAACAACAGGATAACAAGATGTACCTCACCATGTGCAGGAGGTGGTTTCAGAACGGTTTCCAAACTGGGGTTTGGAAAGTAAGAAGAGGTGGCAAGGCATAGCCATGAACTCTTTCCACCCAGCATTCCTGAACTGTGAAATTCGTGAAGAAAGTCATGATAGAAACCTGAAGGAAGGCTGCATGCCTTGTGGATGTTGCTGGTTTTTCAACAGTAACTGTACCAGTAAAGGATACTGCTTCCCCACAGACCTTGCCACGCTCAAGATGATGCTTCTGTGTTTTACAGGCTGAGAGCTGACCCATCTCCCTTTGAAGTCAATGGCTATCTCCTGATTGTAAGTTGTCAAAAACAGCACCAACATCACAGCGGCTGGAGCTGGAATAGTTACACGCAAATGAGCTTTCAGCTAACAGGTTTTGATAGCAGCTTATCAATAGCTGACAGCTGGTGTGTTGATAGAAAGGAGCTGAGCAAAGATAGCTTCTCACATGCCAGCTGCTAGGTGACAGCACAGACACCAAATTCACATGGAGCTATATGGCTAGCAGATCCCAAAGTCATCTCGTCTATCAATGGCTTAGGTATGTCTGCCAGCGAAGTAGCCAATGACTCTTCACCATCACTGAACAGGGAAATCCCATCTCTACCTTACCCTTACCTGCTACTGGCTCCTCCATATACCTTGTGCTGCCCCAGCTTTGCTGGTCTTTCTGTCAGGTTAGCAGATTGCATGAGGCCAGCAAAGGCCTGCAGGGATGGGGAGACTCATCAGGCTGGGAGTGCAATGGAAGACAGAAGAGGATGGAAGAAAGAGCAAGAGCAAGAATTCCCCATTTCAGCAACAGCAAAGTGTTAGATGAGCTCGGCAACCCCTACTTCATCCTGCCTAAGTTGTATCCGCTGCAACATAGAATCATAGAATCATAGAACCAT
>NW_009234627.1:0-8451 GCF_000690835.1 Fulmarus glacialis | reverse complement strand
TTATATATATATATAATGGAGACCATGTAGCTGATAAATACATATTTTTTTTTTTTTTCTATACTACAAGCATGCAAGTACGATATCAAAGATTTATCCTAATTTGTGATAATGATGAAGGTTTTGGATTTGTTTTTTTTTATGAGGATGCTAACATATATGCAGCAGTATTTACAAGAAGTCTTTCCAGTGAACCAGTCCAATAGTACCTGATAAACCAGAAGAAAAAATTAAAGATCTACCAGGGGCTGAACATTACCAGTGTAACTTCTTTTGAAGTTTTGTAACTATTTTAGTAGTTGTGTGTACATTTTAGAACCATTTCAAGTATTAAACATCAGTATAAACAAAGCTTACTATTGAGAACATTCAACATGATGAGTACATCCAATGATGCTGAAAAAATTAGTCTAGCAATGCGGCTGTTGCAAAACAAGTTCCATGCCTGTGCTTTGTCAACTACTGTCTGCCAAGACATCAGAAAACCAGATGCAAGGTAAGACTTGCATAAGGTAAGATGCGCCTATGCATCACTGTTTATTCCACAAGAGCCACACGCAGAACAGTACTGTGTGTGCGTTCAAAACTCAAATATTTCACTCTAATACAGAAAAATTACAGTATTTTCCCACGAATTGAGATACTCTTCAAACAGTTTGCTGCTAATTATCCCTAACTCATTTTAAACAGGTTTCAAGATCTGCAGATCAAGCTCTCGCACTGGAAGAGAATCAGTAAAAATGAACTCATCAGTTGCCTTCCACTCCAGCCCCAGTACTGATTACTACCTACCAATTCTGTCAGGGATTAGAAGCTCTGCTTGTAAGATGTTCTCAACTAGGAAAATTAAATCCATAAACTGGAACACCAACTGACACCAGTTCAAAATGCCTGAAATCTAGACACATCCTTTGCATATGATGGAGCACATGTTACAATTATGACAAGCTTTTCCTATGTTTTAGCTTCCATTCTTTTATAATATTTATTATTTAATTGTAAAATCTATAGAGTGGAATAAAATAATGGAATTATTTGAGTATTAG
Organism: Fulmarus glacialis; assembly: GCF_000690835.1. Taxonomy (NCBI): domain Eukaryota; kingdom Metazoa; phylum Chordata; class Aves; order Procellariiformes; family Procellariidae; genus Fulmarus; species Fulmarus glacialis. The sequence continues at coordinate 7,405 of NW_009234627.1, read as the reverse complement.
TACACAGCAGAAAATGGAAACAAACCTTCGCTATTGAGTCCTTCTCCAGATGAGCTCTAGAACCACAGGAAATAGCCATCTGGTTCTGCACAGGAATACAAATTTAAGAGTTATTACTTAAAGCAACATTTTCTGAATCAGTGGAATCTTGTGCTGAGAACTGTATAATAAAAAACTTCAAAGCAGTATACTTTTCTGCTTCCTGTAGCTGCACTTTTTCTACTGCTAGATTCTGAGGCTAAAATCAGTCTTTTCTACAATTAACAGATCATCTAAAGTTTATTACATTTTGCATATGGTGCATACGAATTGCTGCAATTTATTCAGGTCTGGTTTAGCTTACATTGTTCCTCTGTGGTGTGCATACAATAAATGTGTTAAACAGCACAGATAAACATTCAGCATTCCTAGGCACTTGATGTTATAAAGTGTGTTTCCCCTAAATATTGCACTGTGGAAGGGATAACAGAATAAAGTACTTGTTGCGCTGATGTACCTTCAAACAAGTAAAATGCTGTGGTATCAGCCAAAAATATAATCTCAAATTAAATCAAAAGACGTCATCAAAACAAAAGGTTTAAAATTATTCTCACGCTACTACTTCTTACACGAAAACTCTCAAATCTACTACACTTGAGAGTGCGGGACTGAAGCTGGAGAACCAGCAGCTGCTGCCGCCACCTTGGTAGCGGAGAGCACCAGGGAAACACCGCCGCCCGGCGGCTCCCGCACTCGTGGTCCTACGCTCGCACAGGCACATCCCTCGCAGCTCCTGCTGGAAGGCTGCACGTCGCTTCTGGCACTTCGGGAAACTAGATACAAGTACTTCACTCATCCGCGTTTAAGCAGAAAATAAACCTCAGTTCTTTCAAGTCAAGCACCCAAAAGAGAATGACTATGCAGGGAGGAGCTCTTGTTCCACAGGTTTTTGAATTTTTATTTACAATAGAAGTTCTTCCAAATACTGTCATTAAACTAACAACTCTGAGAAAAGAGAACCTCTATAAAATAGGGTGAAATTAAGATGCATCCTTAAAGGTATATAGGATGACATCAGATAAAAAGAAAATACAAAACAGTTAACAAAGAAAAAATTGTTTTTTAACTAAGTAGGCAACACATGGTATTTATACAGAGTAGAACAACTTCAAAGGAAGAATGGTAGATAGAACATTATGTACTGCATTGAAACAGGCACAGTGAATGCAAAGGAGGTAAGAACTCTGTGGAAGCTACCTTCTGACAGCCCATCCTTGCAGCTTCTAAGCTCATACCTAGGTCTTCAGACTTACACCTAGATCTTCAACCAGATGTCAAAAAACTCAAGTTGAAAAGAATTATAAAAATCAATCTGTATGCATGTGTAGTAAACTAAAACCATGAGAATTTATACTCACAGGCCATGGCTGAAGATTTTTTAGACCTTCTTCTACTTTTTCAATATCTGCAAATTTTGTAGCTCCATCTGCATCAGCCATAAGAATTTTTTTCCCCCGAGAACTAAAGACACCCTGCAATCAAAATAGTCAATAAAAATCAACACCTTTGAAATCAGTATTTGTCTTAAGCTAGCTGCAAGACACTCCAAAAACCTAATGCAGTAACTAGAACAGTGGTATCTCAAAGATTCAACACAACAGGTGAGTCTTAATATTTTGCTACGAACAACAATTTATCAATTTATGTTGTAATAACATCTACAGACTTCACACACTGAGTAGCGTCCCACAGTGACGTAATGCATGAACACAAAAGGTTAACAATCCCTCTCCAAAGAAGCTTGCAAACTAAAAGCTTTACAAACCAAAATCCCAAGAGACAACAAGTTGCTACAGTCAGCTATACAGGGGAGCACAAAGAAGCAGTGATTAGCAGCTGCCACTGCATGGATAGCTTTTCTTTGTCATTTGAGCTATGGAAAGGAGGATGCAGCACTGTTTCAAGAGAATTCAAGAGATAATCTTAAATTAGTTTTGAGAAATAAGTCTTAAGTCACAGTATCACTGCAAAACATTTGTGATGCACAGGTCTCAGCTTGTTTTGCCATATTCTTGATCAGACATCTTTGACAATTTTTGACGGGGTCCATACAGGAAAACAGTTAGCAGTGGGTTTGCCAAAAGTATTTTCGTAACCAAACATCTGTGATTTTGGAAAAACCTGTCAAGGAAGTAGTAGTATGTACATCCACTCTACACTCTGCAGTGCAAAAATACATCGCACAGAGAATTGTTCTCCTTCCCTTGGAATAACTTCAAAATTATATCCCTTACAAAAGCTCCGTACGTTCTAATTCAATGTTCTCTCCATCTGCTATAGTTACTCACGTTTCATAAAAAATTTTAAATTGATATATTAAAGAGAGAGCTTAAAATACAGATAAAGACAGTCACTGATAACCCATAAATGATAGCACCCTTTTTCATAAAAGTAAGGTTTCATTCATCTTACAAAAAAATGTTCCTTCTAAATGTGTAACAGCTATTTTATTTTTAGAACATGATGATTTTATGATAATGTCTATCTGAAAATTAATATGTGAAAGCATAAATTGTGCTGGTTCTACTATCGAGTGTGGGTGATAGCAGTGGGCTTCAGTAAACACAAACTTTGCTGGATGAGCGTGTTTGTTCATTAGCCACTTTTAAAACCACAACTATGACCTGGAAAGCAATGTTTGCAAGTTTAGCTGTATTTTCTCTACAAAAGCTTTACTTTGATCTGTAAAGGTGTTTTTTTTTTTGTTTGGTTGTTTTGGTTTTTTTTGAACGCAAGCCTATTTCTAAGTGGAACTAATAGGAACATGAAATTCAAGTCTAACTTTTTTTTTCTTTTGAATTCTTACATAAAAAAATTCTTTGTAATTGATCTTCCTGGCAAGAAAATACTGTTTCCAAGATCTAAAATAAGCTTATTTTGAAACGAGTTTTTACTTTAATTTACAGAACTTGTACTCAGTTTTCTGATAATAATTTTGTTAATGTATTGAATTCAAAATGTCAATCAGCACAGCTCTATCTTCTGCATATTTGGGCACAGATCGTTCAGAGAGAGAAGGAGATGAAAGTATCAGTTACCATCCTGACTGCTCCTCCTTTCCCTCGATTTTTTACCAAAGAAAGCACTCGCACTTTGTCGCTTCCATATTTCTTGCAGTACTTCATTGCAACCTGATAGACACATAAAAAACCAGCATAAAACAAAAACAGGAATCAAGGTAGAAGTTTACATTTGCTCACCCTTTTTTTAAAAAAAATTTAATAGCACACAGCTATAACCACTTCAGTCAGCACAAATACTTTGCCAGTGTTTGCTGGAGTCTGTTTGGGAAAATAAAAACCAGTTCACAGTCAACACAAGACTGAAGAAGCTAGTCATGTTCAGTAAGAACAGGATATTCCCTGTTCAGTAAGAACAGGATATTCTAAACCCCACTCACCCAAGTCCAAAAAACTCAATACTGACGTAATTTATATCATACTATTACAGACCTTTTATACCAACACCAATAGTTAATCAAAGAAAAATAATTTTCTACTACTGCTACCTATTTCTCACTTGTCTTGCTGCTATCTGTGGTTTTAAACAAAAATTCACAGTGATCTAAAATCCCACTCACACTGCAGGGATGTGCACATTTTGTTCCATGTTGTGGGGAAGAGAAAGCGTGAGTTTTCTCCTCTAATTTTTTCTAAAGGTTGTCTCAAGTCCTTGTAAGTCCAAAGGCCCATGGCCATAGTGTGCTCAGTTAGAAATGATGCTAGAAGGAATGCAAGGCAGTTGAAAAATATATACGAGCAATCTTTAATGGACAAGCTTAAGGGAAGTAAATGAAAAAGCAGCATTCATTTTAGTAGCTAACTCAAACATCTTCCAAGCAGTAGTAAAAAACCCTTAAGTTGGTCAGACTTCCTCTCCAGTGACATACTTCAAAGTCAAACCAGAAGAATGCACAACTATTTTGAAAATACTACTACTGACATGGGGATTTTTAAATGACTAGTGCCATGAAGGGTATGGGAAAGAGCTATATAACATGTCATCTGTTCTGTCAATGACAGTATAAATCAGCTGTTTTGAAAGGCTTTTTAGCTTCCTCAAGTTCACATTCACATCACTATGCACATGTAGAGTATTTCATAAGAAATTTCTTGAAGTTAAGACTAGAATTTTTAAATCTCAGCTGCAGGAAAATGGCTGTCACAGCCGCCAATCAAGAATACTAGTATTTGCAGAAGAATTATATGTGTATGCATGTGGGGATGTGACATCCATTACGCATATACGACAATGACAGAAAGTATTCAGAAACATGAATTTTAATTGTGAACTACTTCAAGTACCAAAATATAAATGCAAAACATTGTCATATTCCACAAATGCAGTACAAAAATCCATACCTCTGATTACTTGGAAAGACACTTCTTTTTCTTACCTTTGTAGTTTGATCTTTACTACCATCATCAACTACTATTACTTCATAAGTGAAGGAAGGATCTCGTTTCTTGAAAATAAAACCAGAAATAATGCATTTCATCCAATTTCTTAAGTAGGCAGTAGGCCTTTCAAACATCAGCATTCTTTCCTCCCTAGCAGTTTTTAACTCATTCATGGTTGCCAACAGACATCAATATGATGTAGTAAATTTGTTAAGATGGCATAATTAAAGAATTTTGCCATATTTGATGCGTGTTCCATTACATCGGCTTGTCATAGTTTTCCTCAGCTACCATCTAGAACTGAAAAATCAACTTAGTTGTAAAAGATGAAAGCTCATAACAACATCACTATTAAGAAAACCCAAACAAAACAAACCCCACAAACCTTCACGATGGGCTTCTTACCCAGAGAACAAATTCTAATGAAGAACAGATGCTTAAGAAACTTGTTGGAACAAACCAGGACTTAGTTTAGAAAGCTAAATGTATGGTTAATCCTTAATCTCTGTCTTGGAGAGTTACCATGCATACAAAGATTTTTCATCACATAGTAGTATATTCAATTTTTACTTAATTTAAAAATACCTTCCGGCATTCAGTCTACAAATAACTGATAAGAGACAGAAGTGTTACTTCTAAGTGGCTAAGTAATACTGTTTTAATGTACACCAAAATAACAAAGTGACTAGATCACTGAGTTGTTATACGTAGTACATCGAAAAAATAATGAATTTTGAATGCAAAATGAAAATACCTGTCTTTTTTCTAGATAATCCAAAGCTTCATCCATCATAAGAGGTACTAGAGAAAAGGTGGAGGAGGTCAGGTTAGTAGATTATAACAGGCAAAGCACCAAAAGCACCGAAAAGCACCTGTACAAGCAAGCTGAAAACAACCACAAAGCAAAGCTGAGCAAATTGCCTCTTTCATACAACACTACCTTCAGTAAACAAGCTTAGCACCTGCAACTCTAAGTCCTGTCCTTTACACAATATTAAAGGAAAAAAAAAAAAAAATCCTTCTCCATGACTGACCCTGCAAACCAGCACTGACTTTATCTATTTAAGCAAGCTGACAGAGAAGGCAACAAGAGAAATCCCCAACACTAGTCAGTAACATGCCTTCTCTTACTAAGGCTGCTGGCCATGACGCTTCAGCCAACGAACAGGCGCTACTTTTGCAGCGGATTTATCTGCAGATTAGAAAGACATTCAACCTTACAGTTGTCTTTGCAGTGTATGTTCATTCGTGAGCACATCTCAGGTGATTATTCTATCTCCAAAGAGAGAGACAACTAAATGAAAATCACATGAAGCATAGGAAGACCTTGCTTACTGAAAACAGTATGTATGAGAATCAGGACTGAGGAATGCACTGGCCTTGAGAAAGGGCCAGGCCTACCTTGTGTCCTGATACACTTTATTTGTCAACATCTCTCTTAATGGAATCCCAAACCGCTCAGTATTTTCACTCACCAAAAAAAGGAATGACAATGTGTGCTACCACATCAACCCCAAGTACAGCTTTAGAGCTTGATTATTTCTAAAAAATTATTGATTATTTCTTGATTATTTCTTGATTATTTCTGAAAGCTTTTTAGTATCAGGTACTCATATATATGGCCAAGTCAAACAGAAACCCATGAGATCATCCTTTTTTCTGCTTGTCCGAAGCTGCTGCTGTTGTTTACAGAGTAGGAAGCTCTCAAAGCAATTTTAAAAGTCGTCTTCTACTTCTTGCCTTACAGCATTTGAGCAATGAGCAATGGCAATGAGCAGCCATTCTGCTGGACTTCATTAAGATGGAGTGGATTCTTACAAGTGTCCCATGCTATTTTTAGCAGCAGAAATCAAGTTACGCAGTGTCTTAATTTTGAAATTCAATGTACTTGGACTGTTTTCTGGAAACTGTCCAGAATCAGCTACATAATCTGGCCTGCCAGAATCTACTGCTAACATAAACTGACCTCTGCATTATTAGAGTAACAACAGATAGACTTTCTTCTTTTTCTCAAAACAAGAAAAATCTTACACCTCTCTTCCTCATTGTATGAAGGCACAACAACAGAGAGTTCCTTTGTAGGGGGATCACATATACTTGGTACAGATTCTTTCCGGCCTTCAGCATTTACGAAGAATTTCTCTTTTTCGTGTCGGTGAAGGGTTTGCATTTTTCTGGCAGTTACATGAGCAATCATACAAATCTGTGATGAAAAAGAAAAAGAAATGAGAAAAACCGTTGAGCATTCTATTAAAGGTTTACCTAGGTGTTGAATGTGCTACAAGGGGCAACCAACTGTATTTCAGTAACAAGGTGGGTCAACTACTGACCAAATCACGCAGGACCAAAACCTCCTCCTGCCCTTGGATTACTCCACTTCACCTACTCTGACCACTGTCAGCATCACTGGCTTGTTGCTGTTTTCAACTGCGAAGCATGTAGATGCCTCCAAAGTTGTGGTCCAAGCCCCACTGCCCCTTCCCGAAGTAATCTCTACAACACAAGTTGGTGCTGCCTCTGATCCTGCACAGGGCCACTGAAATCAATGGCACTGCTCGTGACCAGTCAGCCGTACGTGCTTGCAAAGCTGAGGCTCTGATCGTTTTTATGCATGGCTAAAATAAATCTGTAGAACTTGGGTTTTGGAGTACTTTTACTTAGGAACACCATACACGCCATACTGTCGATGGGCAGCAGAACTTCACTTTCCAGGTGTCGAACTTCTCAAACTCGCACTATATTTCAGTCACTCAAACATACAGGTTTCCCAAGCGGTTACCGTGAAAGCGCGTTACCAGAGTATTTCACAAAACGTACTACAAGGACGAAATGCTCCGTTTTTATCTCGTCTGCAAGGCATTTCACCCCACGCCTTGCGAAAACACACCCCCCGCATAAAACCACGCACAAGCACAGCCCCGCCAGCTGCTGCAGAAGCGGAGCCGGGTACGACCCGCGCTGCCGGC
>NW_009234626.1:75546-87315 GCF_000690835.1 Fulmarus glacialis | reverse complement strand
ATTTGTAAAAACATTTTTTGTTCTCTCTCTATGTTATCTCTATCTTCATGTATGTGTAGGACTCACACTGGCTCTGAACATCGGGGTAAATTGGCCCATTGGTTTGCAGTGTATCTGGTAGGTAAACATCGGGTATTTTGCAGACATCCTCATTAAGCTGTGTTTGCACTCAGAACATTTTCACCCTGTCATTGAAGTAGTAATGACTGACGTGGACATCAACTATACCAGTATACAGGTGCTCCATATCAGTACACAGGAAGCTGTGCTTGTTGTAATGTGTCTTTATGATGGGGTTGTGTAAATGCCTCTTTATTGGTAAAATGTTGACACTTCTAGCTATCATGGATTAATGCATGCAAAACTGTGCATAAGCCACGTAGATGTGTATGTCTCCAGGAAAGCCTGTCTGCTCACTCAAACACAGAAAGACACCCAGTCACCTTCTGCAAACAAATTCTCACAACAGTAGTAATTTTCAGTGATCGTTGAAAGAAAGTTAAATAACCGCTACATTCCATGAGTTCATAGTGTCTCAGAGTGTTTCTTTCATTTCTGCTGCTTATTATTCTTTCTGTAAGATTTGATTGCTTAAAAGTGAGTGGAAATACCATCAGCTAAACCTAGGGTGACTCTCACACAATAGACAGGTCAAAGAATTGGAAAAACCTTCTGACAAAGGCAGTATTTCTTTAGGTGAGCAAGCACATTCACAAACGTGTGCACGTGTGCATACACACCCGAGGACATGCACTCTTACGCTAACTCCCACAGGTGCATTTCTCCAGAAAGCTTGCTGAGAGTGCACATGAGGTAGGCCAGTACTTTCACTAGCAGTGAAAGTATCTGTCATTATGATGCACATTTACAGTTCCCTACTTGTTTAATAATGTACTTAAACATGCAAACATACAATGTTTGTCACATTTTTATGTCACAGTCTATGTAGAGACAGTGGAAAAAGTAAGAAGGTGAAGTAAGGCACGTGGGTAGGGAACAAATCACGGTAGGGAACAACCATCATTGCCCAAAAGTTTTATTCACTCAACAACATTACCTTGCTGTCTAATAAATGAGATCATTTCTCACTCCTCTAAGGCTCTGAAGAAACTCTGTGTAAATAAGAATTATGCCGAATATTTATTTGCTGGTACTTGCCCTTGCAGAGGGTTGTCCCATCACCTATATAAATGAGAAGCCTATTACAGAAAATGTGGCAGATGGCTACATTTCAGGTTCCTCCGGCTGCAACACTCCCACAAAGGCTGCCCACCCATCCACCTTCAGAAGTGGTAAGTAATCTAGATAAACAGAAGTGCACAGTATTCAGTAATTTTCAGTCTTGGAAAAAAGAAGCAGTTCTGTTAAGAAACTGTAGCTGCCCCCTCCTATTTTTATTTCAGAAGCTTATTACTTTTTTGATCATGCATTTCTGGAGTTTTTCATCTTCTTCTTGCTTGTTACCAATCTCATGTTTTATACACAGCTGTACCAACATATCACACTGAAAAAGTGAGTATGAGACACAGTGAATCTGGATTCAGTTGCCAAGTCTGCCACAGAGTCTTTAAGTGACCTTGGAAGGCATTGTTAAAGCCTTGATTCGAGATCATAAATACAGCAAGGCTAGCCCAATAAAGATCTTAATCTCATTGTGCCTCTAGTCCCAACTGTCAAAGCAAAGATACTTTGAATCTGGCTGAAAAGAAATTTTCAGCAGAACACCTGTCAGTTAATGCTGCTTCAATATAGGTCAAGCAGTTCATTGATGCATGTCAATTTCTGTCAGAAATCTTTGAAATGATTCAAAGGACAACATGAGTATTTTTCTTTTTCAGTCTTTGTCTTTCCATCTCTCATTCTGCTATGTTTTCACTACCCTGTTTTGTTTTGAAATGCTATGATATGAGGTAAAGCAACACTGTTTCAGTTTTGACAAAACGAAGTATTTTGATAATAAAAAACAAAGCACCATTAAATTTGAGAGTAATTGCTTTCATACAACAACAAGAAGAAAAAAATCATATTAGAATTCCCCGTGTGATAGAAATTCTATTTCCTGTCATGCTGTCAGATACTGCTTTTCCTGCCTATCTTTTCCATCCGTTTTAGATGTATCCTGGGGCAGGAATTCCCTGCTATCCTCCACTTTCACATTCACTTCTTATCTTCTCATTACCTTGCCTCCTTTGTAGTAATACTTAACTTGCAGAAAGAAGTTGGAGAAAAAGGCCACAGTAAAACCAGGATTCAGATAATTGTCTGGCCTGTAATGCCATTTGCTTTTTTCAGGGCATTTTCTGGGTGTTCAGTGCCCGTAGCAGTCAGTTCTTCCGGCTTCAACTGCCAGCACCCAGGGCAGTAGCTCAAGCAGTGAGACTTTCTGAAGCATCTTCTCTTTATAGCTGTCCAGTGGGATCACTGTGATCATCTCCTTAGCCTGTTAGTTACCTATTTCCATCCGTTTCTGCTTTCCTTGCAGAAAGGAGAGGAGCCAAGCCAAGAGCCATAAGCAAAGTCCCAAGAAAAGGGTACCTGAAGCTTGCTTCATTACTTAAGGCATGCCCATGAGTTTGCTGAGGGATTAGGTGGGACATGGTGTGATTGTGCAGGACTGTTCACCTGCTAAATAACAAATCCGTTACTCTCCCGACGTTACTTAGAAATAACTAGCTAAAAAGCATGAAGCGGGCAAGTATTTTGTTTCTTTTGCCCTACCTCCAAACAGCAATGTTTGTTCTGTGTGGAGTCCTAGGACAGGAAGAAAAGCTGGCAGCCCCTCATCCTGGCTGACACCCAAAAGCAATTGCATACTGTTCTGTCCATCTGCAACAAGTCGAATGAATGTGAGACAGATTTCTTCTGTAATTCACTCCTCTTTTTGCACCAACACATGTATCACAGTATCTATCCTGTGAGAATGACTCACACCAGGGATTTCGTACTGGCGCAACTTTGTTCCTGGACACAGGTCTGAGCTGATGACTGTCAGTGCAGACAGCAAGAGAATGAGCATTTGTACCTTTCTTATCCTTGTTTCTGTGGCCTCATCAACATGCCCACATGATGACAATCAGCTTTTTCATTAACAGATCTGGGGCAAGCACAATTTGGAGATCTGATTTTACCCACAAAGCAGAAGGGACAGCTGGTATATGTCCCTGCTTAGCAACATCACAGCCCACAGTGGAAAGATGCCTTCCACCTTGTCACCACTTCACTGGGGTGACAGTTTAAGTGTTAAAAATATGTCACATACAGGCACCAGCACACTCTGTCAACACCCTGAGCTAGCCAGCAGCAAGCCAGAACCAGAAGCTGTATGACTGTGGTTAGTGTGATGCTGTGTCTGTGGCAATAAACACCCTGCAGGGGCAGGCTGGCTCATGTCCCTGTCCTGAGCACAAGCAGAGCAAAACTATCTGCCTGCGAAAGACCTTGTTGATATATCATCAGGTGGCGAGACTGAGACACCTATACATCTTTCTGGGTGCTGTGACTGATGCTAAAGTCCTGTGTCCTGTGTCACAGTGCTGAAACTCTCTTACAGGCTGAGGGGAGGGACACAGTGAGAGCAGCTCCCCTGTGCTGTCTCATGACACATGCTTCCTTCCCGCAAGCTCTAAAGAAAGACTTATGGATCATTAGCCACTCAGTCGGGCACTCACACTTTTTGCCCTAGGCATCATGCTTCCAACCTACGAGGACAAAAGATGGCATGCTTAAGGCTGGCAGGCGACCCACTGACACAGCTCACATTTTCTCCTCTGTGAAAGAAGATGCACAGTGCACAGTGAGTGGTCAGGGAGCTCATGCCCTGCAACAGCCTGCGTAGCATTTCCCACAGCAGCGCTGGTATCTGGCACTGCCTTTGACAAAATAAAGGGCCTTGCCCTTCTCACTGAAGAGGCATGTCTAGAGGCAGCTCTGCAGCCTGGGCTCACAACAGCGGGATGTTTGCCATCAGGGTTTTTTTGAGCAGACTCCTCCGACTGTCTCTTGAGCCAGGATGCTAGTCGGTGCGCTGCAAGCACTGGCAACGTCATGTCTGTCTCTAGTGGACTCAGCACACGTTTGTCTGTGCCCTGAGCTGACCTTTTGCAATGTTTACTCCAGGATGCATTTCCTGAGCTGTATCCTGCCTGGTATCTCCACTCTTCTGCAGCCACAACCCCCACTGATTCCGCTCCACTGGCCACTGCCCATTAGCACCGTCACCTGTGTCAAGGTGGGTTGTGGTCCCAAACCCCAACAACTGCTTGATGGAACGTGTTTGGAAGTGGAGTTCGCAGAAGCTGCTGTATATCTGAATGCGCTGAGAGAGGGCCACCCCAGCTAAGTTGTGTCTAGCAGAGGTGGAGGCAAGGGCTCTCCCCTGAGCGTGTGGGATCGGTGATTCAGAATCATGTCCTTCCTAGAAGTGGAGAAGCTTGTCACAGCTTGAGAGCAAGCTGACAGTTTCTGCCCAGGAGCCTATAGCTGTAGCAGCTGAAGTGGAGCAGCCTCCCATGATGCTGAACTAAATGGACTTATTTTACCATCCCCTCACTCCACTCATATCACCACCTTTTTCCCCCTGATGTGGGCAGCTGGGCCCCAGGATCTGCTTCCCTGGTCCATGCAACTGTCAAGCTTAGGAAACATTGTTTTTCTTGGTTCTCCAAGATCTTTCTAGCAAACTTCCACCACAGCTTTCAACTCTTCCAGCTTCCACAGGAAAGGTTTCTTACTTTTCTCTCATTATGATGCTTCCTTCATGACACTGCTGAAAAACCTGTCTTCTGGATGCAGTTTCTGAGATCTGTGCTGCATCTCTCATCCTGCTGATTTACGAAAAATTTAAGTGGCACTGACATTTGATATAAGATGACTGCTGTCTTTTCTCAGACCATCGAGTATGGAACAGCAGAGGCAGCATGGGTGTAGTGAGGGAGAAAGCAGGGACAGAGGAACTACCTCTCAAAACGGCCAGAGAATACCCACTGCTCTTGCTATTAGCCGAAAAGTAATGCTACCTAGGTGTCCTTCTCCCAAAATTCCAACTGCTCAACTCCAGAGGATAGTGACACTCACAAGAAGAGCTTGCTCAAACATTTGACTTTCAGCAACTACAGGGAACCGACAGTTTATCCAGTGAATAAAGAGGCAGCAGTGACAGAGAAGAAACCTCAAGGCTCAGAGTAACCCCACTGAAATGAGAAGAAATGCCATAGTGGGAGGCGGCAAGGGAAATGTTGGATCCACTTTTTGCATTTTTCAAGCGGAGGATGAGATTTCAGCTCACAAACGCAGATGGCTCAAGCCATAAAATAAGTAAAATTGAATATACCCTCAAGCTCAGATAACATAGATTTTGTAGCAGAGATACTGCACAATTTGGCCACAGTGAGATGGGACAGCCAGATATTGTACCCAGATTGCCTCGTGCAGTGCTTTAACCACAACACATCCTTCCTCTCTGATTTAAACCACTTTCCTCTTCTTTTCTGTACCCTGACAAAGCTGGACATCTATAGCACTGCATACATTGTGCAGTGACTTTAATAACAAAACTGCTATGCAGATATGACTAACTGGGATGTTTCCAACCAATTATAAGCAAAAATAAAAGCAAAAAGCAAAGGAAGCTCAATCTGAAACTGTGTGTTTGCATTGGACTGTTTGGACAGTCCTAGCCTGACTTAGAGGCAGCAGGGCAAAGCCCTGCTTGCAGCTTATCTGCAGAGCTATTCTTGGCTTCTCCTTCTCAGGATTTAATTTAAATATCTGCAGTTATTTACCCACAGCATGTACCAATTTTTTTTCTTCTTCTTGAACAATGACTAATTGCCTCATGTGAAAGTAAATATTTGAATATATGTACAGGAAAGCTTTTCCCTCCCAGACAGATAGCAAGCAGCTCCATAAAAAGCCTGGTGTTCATACGTGGGGTTTCACGTGTTTTGCTTCCCGGAGTTTACTATTTCTAAGCTCTGTGAGATAGCAGACCTTGACAAACTTGGACTTCAAAAGCAATGTTTGCATGAAGAAACCGGATCATTATCACATAGCTCACGCCTGAAAAATTCAGGCTGATAATCTCACAAGGTTGACAGGCTGGTCGCATGATCTGTGTCTTGGGAGAGTTTTGCTTACGCGCAGATATTAGGGTGTGTGTCAAAGCAGGTTGTGGTGGATGGAGGCTGCTTCCAGTGATTATGTGAGCTTTTTGCTGGTTGGAACTCACCAGGGTGACTTTCCCCCTTAAGGTCACTTGTTTGCTCTCAGGTAGCCATCTCCGAGGACAGGTCTGCCATTGAGAGGGCTCCACAGCCTTACCCTTAGACAGCAGAAGGGATATCCAGGACAGACTGTGGGTTGAACACCCTACTTCCAAGTTCAAAAAGTACCAGAGTTTTCTTGTCAAGTTTTTTAAATACAGACTGACAACTTGAGGTGGCTATTTCAATACGAATGGCACACAAACCTCTCTCTGTGTGTGTGTGTGTGTACAGTTCATACAAAGCCTCAAAGGAGAAATTGAAATAAGAATAGATTTATGGAAAATGAAAACAGGAACTGACTAATCAGATAAATTTCACAATTTTCTTCAGTAAAAAGAAAGCACAAGACTTGCTGTTTTAATGACCTTCTCAAAATTACCATATAAGAGTTATTTTCTGAAAATAATTGTTTTAAAACAAAAAGGTAAAGCTTTCCAAGTAACCTTCCCCTCCACAGTAGTCTTTTGATGAACTAATCACAGCACATTTTTGCAGCAATAGTGTCCACGGGTTTGGGAAGAAAGCCTACAAAGGAAACTCAGGTTGAAAAGATCATTTGGTTGTACTTAGTACTGCAAAAATTTAGACATATACTTAATTTTAAACGGATGAATAATCTCCCCAATACTTGTTGGCAATTCACTAACATGGAGTTTATGTCTCAATTATTTTCTGCATCACAGGCGATAGGATAAGATCTGTCTGTGATCAAGTCTTTTATTGCTGCATTACAGATGCAGACAGAAAATCTGTGTATGCTAAATGTCAGCCTGGAAAATACTGTATTTAAATAATAGAAATAAAATTATAAGGAAAAAAATTATGATTTCATATTCAAATTGCCATCTGCAAAAGCACCTGATAATGCTGATAATTAAATGTTCAGATGGCAGTTTATTCAGATCATTTCTGAGTATAAGCCTGGTCATCTGACTTCTGAAGAAGCAAGACTTGTACGACATACAATATCATCCTCTTCTTTTTTCCCTAAAGAGGATACCAAAGAGTTTCTAAACCAATCAACCTGGAACCGTCTCTTTTACCACAGAAAAATTCATATTGGTCAACAAGGCACCATTCCGCCTCTTCCAGATATAGTTTCTAATTTTCATTTTGTTTTGCATCATCTAGGATAAGTCACATCAGAATGGTAATATGAGCCTGCAGAACAGCATGTCGTACTGTTGGCTGTAAGCGATGCCGAACAACAACTTAAAAAGTCCCTAGTTTCAGCTGCAGATTCAATAGCTGTCGACACACAGATCTTTTATTTGAAATTGGAAATAAACATTTTTCATGTAAGTTAAATCACCTGGGCCTGCAGGAAAACAAAGAAATACATATTCTCCCTTTCACATATAGCACAGGACTTGGTTTGTCCAGGATTTACACAAGCTTTTAAGAGTCAGGACCTTGATCATATGGTTGAATATTTGGCCCAAAAGTTGATGTACTTTCCTTTAAGCACTCTCTGGTACTACTCCTACAAAGAGCTGAGTCTCAGAGATAACAGTAAAAAGAATTAAATGCTTGGTAGCTTAGAAAGCTTTCTCCTCACCCACCTTCACGCCCGCAGGGAATCTGGACAATACACATGTACAACATGACTTGTACTTGTCAGCCATGCTGAAAATGTAAACAACCTTCTTCCACTGGTTTTGGAAATTAATGGTGTAATCATATACATCTGAAATTATTTTTGCAAACACAGAACTATAAACATAAATTGGCCTGCCCATATTGACTCAGCACTGCTCTCATCCTGCAAATACTGAGGATCCTACCATGATCAACCATATCCATTGAAACAGGGCACAAAGCATCCAGCGGTCAGGGGAATAAGTCACTCGCAGCTGTCTGTTCCCGACGAAGTGTGATACGAGCCCTAACACCGCATTCACAGGTCAGGGTCTTTCACACAGCTTTGAAATACGGGACTACGCGTATCTGAGATAATACAGTCCTGAGACAATCCTAAACAAATGATGCAATCCTCAATAAAGGATACCATCTAACATGAAAAGTCACTGTCTGTCTGCTTCTCGCGGCAGGTGGTTGCAGCCCCGTTGCTGCTCCCCTGCCATTCCCAACAACAGATATCCGGGCTTATCCCCCAGGGAAACCCCAAAATGTTTTGCCCAGATCCATTCCTTGTTAAGTTTTCATGAGGCACCATGATGATGTTCACTCTTTCAATGTGAACTCACCTTGATACTGTTTGTGCCTGTAACAAAAAGTCTCTCCCAGCACAGCTTTTTCTTCCAGGTGTAAAATTATTCGTGCAGCCAGTTGTGCTCTTGGACAGACTTCACTCTTCTTGAAGTCAAAGACAATTTTGTTGCTGGCTTCACTAGATACATGGCTAGAATATTTAAAGTCCAAGGATTTTGGAGGTGAAAACTACTCAGAAGAACACAATTCAGGCTTACCCAACCTGAATATTTTTTTAACACCATATCCACCACCATAGCATAAGCGCACACTCCAGTAGTGTGCTATGCTTTGTCACACTGGATGCACTCTTTTCGTGTGTGTGCGTATGACAAAAATAGTACTTGCATAGTAGAACGCTACAAAGCAGTACTTGCTGTGAAACCCAGGGGATGAAGCCATACACAGAGGGTGCGTACCTTCCCTATAGTGCAGTAGGCATTGAGCTTGGTGAGGGGGCTTAAAGGAGATAACCTTCACCAGTCTAGCAGGCAGAGCTTTTCCCCCAGCCAGCCCAGCTGAGTGAGTGCATCCCAGCCCCCTGAGGGACTGCCCCACTGGTCTCCCTTAAAACTGTGGCAGCCAAGTATACAGATGCTACACTGACACAGATGGCATAAACCTTTTCAGGAAGACAGGACCACAGTAGGAGTCTAGAGAAAGGTCTTCATCATTCATCCAGTGCTGACCCTTCATTTTGCAAACCCAGTCAGGTCCAGAAAACCAACTGTGCTTGACAGTGATCTAGACATAGCTGGAGCGCAGTTGACACCCAAGACCACCTTTTCTTTGAATGATGCTGATTTCTGCCACACTGTAGAAAAACAGCCTAAAAAGTCTGGAGGAGGGTTGAGGTGGAAAACTACTGCTGTGGAGCATTCAAGACCCAAAGGATTCACCTGCAAGTAAACTACAGCAGCAGCTGAAGCCCTTTCCAAATACTAACGTACCATGTTTGCCCCCTCCAGCTTTGTCTAGGTTAGATTGCCCTGATGGTCCTTTCTCCATTCATGATTGACTCTGAAGATTGTCTTTACACTTGAAAGCTTTAATGATCTTTTCTCATGTTCATGGCAGACGGCATGAGGGTAATGAGCGTCTTCCCTTTCCCCAGCCTCTCTCAGGAAGCTCGTGGAACACGTGTCGTCTGCCAAGTCCCTTGTTGGAAAACTTCAACCAAATATAGAAAGTCTGGACAAGAACTGGACATTTTTTTCCCTTCTTCTGCTGTCTGGTTTTAAGTTTGTCTGCAGCTGCTGGAGTTACACAGAGCCTTGAAAGAGTGACCACTTTTATTTTTTAACTAGATTGAAAGCCAGCCTTACCGCAAAGCCATTTTTTATGGTTTTACAAAGAGCATGTGGCAAATCTTTGAAAAGCTACTTAGTCATCCTGTTAGTGACCACTATCTTCTGGAGTTTTTCCCTCTTCTCTCTTCCCTATTCCTCATAACGATTTTTATGCCACTTCCCAGAGCAAAGGCACATGCTTATCAACTACGCAGCATGTTTCATAAATGTTTCCCTGCTGTTTCTAAAGTATTTATTTTCACAGAGCAATGTCTCCTAGAGGTGAGATTTAAAGCATACTTTACAGAAAAATTGCAGATTAACCACAAAAGCAATTGAGCGCTGATAAAGCTATCCCTAGGAGCATGGCATCAAAATTTCTGTTGTAGAACTAGGCAAGTAATTAGGAAAAAAAAAAAAAAAGAAGTAGATTTCATGGATAATTAAAAACAATTTAAAAACCCAAGCTGTGCCTTTGTAGGTAGGAAGTGGGGGAGATGCATGCTATTGGCCAGTTTCAGCTCTCAGCTGTGGCAGAATTTATATAGGACTATGCTAAGGGGTAGATCTCATTGAACACCATCCTTAGCCCTTGGCTTAAGTCAGACGGCTTGCCCATTTCCTATGGATTTCAGTCCCTGTTAACCCTTGCTAATCCTTACCTTCCGAGCTATGAACTGAGGAAAACCCTATTTTTACACCCTCACTGCCTGTCCTATTGTGTCACACTGTTATTTTTGCTTGGCACAGTGGAGTTAGGTCACTTTCTATCCTCCAGTTAGTTCCCTATCCCTTGGAAATAACCCATTCCATGTTAAGACAGGCCAAAGACCTTTCAAACATTTCCATGAGGCATCAGGTGACAAAAATGCCCGCCTGGACTAGGGGGATCCACACGCACGCAAGCAGGGATTGCTGGGGGACAACATCTTTCGCAGGACAGCTGCCTGCTCCTGAAACACCTAGTTCCCTTCTCTGAATATTAGGGACATGGAGCTTATTTAGCTCAAAAGCAGACTTCTACCTTAGCCATGCATAGCACACAGCAAGATGAAGGGCCATGAAAGGTTTGCAAGAGCCGGGGAGGCTATGCTTGGTTTCTGACAAGGAATTCCACTCTGGATGTAAGAATAATCTTGTCAACACCAATCCATCCCCACAAAGATTTGTTTTCAAAGTAAGGTATTTGTTCAGTAAGCATTCCTTGGTGCCACTCCATCTTCAACGCAAAAGGAGGAAGGTCTATGTCATGGGGTTGTTTCTCAGCAGGATGAATGCATTTCACTCACTGTCTAATGCAAAGGTGTCTTTATATGACATCAAAGTCAAACGGAGCAAAGTTCAGTCAGATCGTGATCATGGCATTTGTGGGTGTACCATACCTACCTCAGTCAGTCCCCACAGCAGAGCCTGAGGTGCAAAGGCAGTATAAACAGTGCATTCAGAAACGCATGAGGTCACATTAGCCACCTTTTAAGTTATTCTTTTTATCAGTAGTTTCAGTAAACAAATTAAGGGGAGGAAGTCCTCCAAGTGCTCGAGGAAACAGGAAAATTTATTAAAACAAAACAAAAAATTAGGTATTTAATTTGTTTCCCTTCCCTCATCTTTTCTAACTCTTTTCCCTCTCCATTTCCTTTTGGATGGAAGAAAGATCAAAAAAGAGGAATGATTGAAGTCGTAGAAACAATCAGGGTAGAAACAACCAAGCAAACATTAACCAAAGTAAAGAATGAGGAATGGGGAGGGAGTAAATAAAACCTTTGTTTTTATTGTTCATGAAGAACACCTCTTCCACAGCTGTGCAAGAAATGCTGGAAGCTTTTCATTCTTGATTATTCTGTGCTAAAGAAAACATCCCATGCCTAAGTTGCTACATGAAGAGGCTGCTGAAAATGATTCACTAAAAATACAGAATAAGGAAAGAAAATCTGCATATGTGAATGTAGCTTCCGAGTGGCAGAGTTTTCCAGCCACGCTCCAGGAACTGTGCCTGCCAGGCTGGG